>NW_021703777.1:117412728-117433298 GCF_005190385.1 Monodon monoceros
TGTGTGTGTGTGTGTGTGTGTGTGTGTGTGTGTGTGTGTGTGTGTGTCTGTTGGGAGGGCAGCAGGAGCAAGGCCGGGAGGAAGAGGTAAACACGCTGATCCTTTCTCTGTAAAACGGCTGCCAGCTCCTTAACAGCCTCCTCTCTGTTTCCCTGGCAA
Source organism: Monodon monoceros (assembly GCF_005190385.1). Taxonomy (NCBI): domain Eukaryota; kingdom Metazoa; phylum Chordata; class Mammalia; order Artiodactyla; family Monodontidae; genus Monodon; species Monodon monoceros. The sequence continues at coordinate 117,412,888 of NW_021703777.1, forward strand.
AGATGACACTAAAACTCTGTCCTTCAAAAACCTAACAAATGTGACTAGGAAATAGAGTCCACTCTTGTGAGGTGAGGGGAGAGGTTATGATTACGACGTTGGAACCCCCCCACTCCCTGCATGTCCTATTGCAGGTCTTCCTGTCTGAGAGGACTTGGAATAAAGGAAAGCCTTGTGGTGGTCTGACTGGTGGTGGGCTCTCAGGAAGGACCAAGTGAAGATGATCTGCCAGCATCCTCCCATCAAGCACTCTGCACATCAGGGAGGCTTAGCTCAGGGCCGGGCTGGCAGGGCTAAGTTCCCTCTATGATGGTGGGGGCAGGCCAGCTTCCCTACCAACACCCGCCCTGCTTCTCTGGGTATGACTCGTAGACATGGATAAAGCACACCTTTGAAGACCTTGAGGGAGCCCTAGAAAAGTGGTCTCATTGGGGATTAAATCAGGTCTCCCGATTCCTAATCCAAGTCAAGGATCCCCCCACACCTGCTCCATGGACTCCTGAGCTGAATCCACACAATTCTGTCTACAGATTCCTCAGTGGGTGTTCCTAGTGGCCACCCAAACATTAAATTCTGCAAGAGAAGCTCTCCAAGGAAGACAGTTCTTGGTTTAGCAGATAATCCATCATGTGCTAAATCACTCAGGGAAGTGCCATCCAGTTGTTAGAATAAAGAAGGTTTAATTGCTCAATATTGGGCTTTAAGAACCAATCAAGTGTAGAGGTAACTTTAATTAGAGAGAAGAATCAGGTAAACAGAGTGTAAAAAGCTTAGTGTTTGAGCAGCATGCATCTCACCATGCCTTTATTCTCCAAGGGCGTGGAGTCAAAACAGAGATCAGGCCTCTGCTACCCACTCTGACACAACTATAAGTAAAGGGGACAAGTATATCACTTCACTCACACCCAGAAACAGTCTTTCATTTATGGGGCTTTTGGATAAGGCTCCTTGATCTTGGGAATGCTGAGAAACTAATAACCAGCATCAATTGTGGATCAAGAATCCCAGCCCTGAAGACAATGGGTATCGACTCCTGATTTCCACATGCACACTCAGAAACACAGACTGAAGATTATCAACTGACTTGCAGTCAATACTGTCTAAACACTGCATCAATCTTGAAAAACAACTTCAAACCATGTGACAGCCCTTTTCAACTCAGGCGTCTCAACAACGTTCAGGATCTTGTTCTGTGTCTTCCACTGAGTTGAGATTGCCACGTGACGGAATGCTCACCTTCCTACTTTGTCCTTCACAAAACTCATTTCCTGAAGCTGTGAAGGGGATGGGTTCGCCTCAATGAGTTCATTGTCAAGCCCTCAAGACCCTCACCTACTGGAACAGCTTTGAACTGCATGGCTTGGGCCTCCCACACACTTGGGTATTTTTAGAACTAAGCATAGAACAAAAATGAACTTTTCAAACAGGAAAGGAATGCAAAGTGCTTAGGAATGGTTTTCAAAGGGCAAAGCTTATTTTAAAAGACTATTGATTGGGCCCAACTGCAACATGACAGACTCACGTGGGGTCAGGAGCATGCAGGAGGGAGCCAGGTGTGGAAAGATAATCCTTGGACACCCAGGGGAGATCTGAGCACCACCCTCGGCTGAAGTGAATGGTTCACGTTAGCACAACCCAAGGACTGTAGTGGGAACAGATGCCACAAGGAAGAAGGAAGGTGATGATGGCGAGAGAGTCTCCAAATACATCCAACATCCTTCCCATTATCATCACATGGAAACCTAAGTTCTAATTTTTAAAATCTGTTTCTTGTGTACTCAGCAAAATGTTTTTTGATGACTTTCTAGATGCTTAAGTGTAGTTTGAAGAGCAGGCCAGGTAGGAACTGACTAAAAATACGCCAAGGCAGCCAAGCATCATGTTCAGAAAAGATAGAACTACCCCACGCTCTGTTCTCCCCCTTTACTCACTCTTATAACAAGAGCAATTTCTGTGTATCTACTATGTGTCTGGCAGCCACCAGGGATGAAGGAAACAGAGATGATTCTGATACTACCCCCAGGGAGTCCAAGGCGTAATGAAGGACAAACACACAAATACTTAAAACACATCCATCTCCTTCTGGGACTGAGCACAAATGTGGCAACTTGTTCTGGAGAACACTACCCTTGTTTTCCATCCCACCTTCTGCCTTGGTAGGGCCAGTCCCTCAAAGAAATATGCCCCAGCATGGAAGCTTTTGCACAAATCCTGTGTTGCAGAGACAGGTGGAAACCACTCTCTAGGCTTCTTCCAAGCTTACCAATAGCTGGAGCACACCAGCCTCCCCACTCTCCCATGGGCCGGGCTCCCATCTCCAGGAAGGAGAGAGAATGTGCCCAAGATCACGCACTTGACACGCTAGGCACACTTTTTAGAAACAGATCGTCTGCAAAGTGACATGAAATCATTACAATATGCAAAGCAAACAAATAAACTTTCTCATCTATACAAAAATGACACTGCCTACTTATTATGATGGGTGATGAGCTGTATTGAGTTTTTTCCCTCATCTCCTATCCTGTGACCAAAAGGTTGTAAGCCATAGAATATTAGACCCAGCCAGGTTTCTCATGGGCTCTTTCCTCTGTCCCCTATTTCACTCTACAAAATAGACCTTTGCAGGGCTTTTTGGATTTGTGAATTGCCCACAGGGAGAATTTCTCCTTGACAAGAAGCCGATGGACCCATAGGCGGGTCCACCGATTGACCTGGGTGCAGGCTTCAAAAGCCCAGGAATAGGGTTATTCGTGAAAGAAACACATATAATGAAGTGCAGCAGGATGACAGTTCGAGATAATAACTGATGGGCTTTTTATTCCATATATTTCCTCTTACCTATTGATACCCACCTTTCCCCATTCACTGCATCAGGAAAGGGGTGACAGTAGTAGAAAAACCAAGAAAAGCAGTTGAAATCTAAGAACCAAAGCTTTTGCTTTGCAAGAGCCTAGGCTTTGCAACAGCCTAAAACCTGAAAGGCTGGAGGTTTAAACAAGGGGTTTGGAAGCTAGCTCACAAGTTATACTCTCGTGCCCTGAAATTAGATTAGAACTCTCTGGAATTTTGCTAGAGGTGAACTAGAGAGAGACAAAGAGGCCTGTGGGTCAGACATAGTTTCTTCATGGGACTCAGTCCAACTCTCTGTCCAATGTCCCCAAGCTGGTCTGCCTACAGCCTGGCCTCAGGATCCCAGCAACACTTGCATTTTCAGGGACCAGAGGAGTAAAGCATTTTCCTCCCTCCACTGCTCTGCCTTTCCTCTCTGTGCCCGCCCAGCATGTACTCCCCTCCCCATCCCAGCAGAACCCCCTCCTGGCCTCAGAACAGTACTGTGTCTGTCGCCCTTCGCAGCCTTCGGCAGTCTTCTAGGAAAGGAGACCAATTACAGGGACTACTTTTAGGAAGCGAACTGAAAGCCAGGACCTGATTTCCCATCACCCATCAAGTCGTAATGATTCCTGCAGTTTGGGTTTGAACTGAAACAGTGAACTTCACCGGAGTGAAAGGCTCCAAACACAGTTATTGCTCCCCAGAGCAGGCTTCCATGTGCCTTTGCCTCTCACCTCGCCTGTTTGAGAACACAAACAAATAAGCTTTCTTCTTTGGAGAAATGTCTATTTAGGTCTTCTGCCCATTTTTGGATTGGGTTGTTTCTTTTTTTGTTATTGAGTTGCATGAGCTGCTTATAAATTTTGGAGATTAATCCTTTGTCGGTTGCTTCATTTGCAAATATTTTCTCCCATTCTGATGGTTGTGTTTTGGTCTTGTTTATGGCTTCCTTTGCTGTGCAAAAGCTTTGAAGTTTCATTAGGTCCCATTTGTTTATTTTTGTTTTTATTTCCATTTCTCTAGGAGGTGGGTCAAAAAGGATCTTGCTGTGATTTATGTCATGGAGTGTTCTGCCTATGTTTTCCTCTAAGAGTTTGATAGTGTCTGGCCTTACATTTAGGTCTTTTATCCATTTTGAGCTTATTTTTGTGTATGGTGTTAGGGAGTGATCTAATCTCATACTTTTACATGTACCTGTCCAGTTTTCCCAGCACCACTTATTGAAGAGTCTGTCCCTTCACCACTGTATATTCCTGCCTCCTTTATCAAAGATAAGGTGACCATATGTGCGTGGGTTTATCTCTGGGCTTTCTATCCTGTTCCATTGATCTATATTTCTGTTTTTGTGCCAGTACCATACTGTCTTGATTACTGTAGCTTTGTGAGAAATGCAAATCAAAACTACAATGAGATATCATCTCACACCAGTCAGAATGGCCATCATGAAAAAATCTAGGAACAATAAATGCTGGAGAGGGTGTGGAGAAAAGGGAACGCTCTTGCACTGCTGGTGGGAATGTGAATTGGTACAGCCACTATGGAGAACAGTATGGAGGTTCCTTAAAAAACTACAAATAGAACTACCATATGACCCAGCAATTCCACTACTGGGCATATACCCTGAGAAAACCATAATTCAAAAAGAGTCATGTACCAAAATGTTCATTGCAGCTCTATTTACAATAGCCAGGAGATGGAAGCAACCTAAGTGTCCATCATCAGATGAATGGATAAAGAAGATGTGGCACATATATACAATGGAATATTTACTCAGCCATAAAAAGAAACGAAATTGAGTTATTTGTAGTGAGGTGGATGGACCTAGAGTCTGTCATACAGAGTGAAGTAAGTCAGAAAGAGAAAGACAAATACCGTATGCTAACACATATATATGGAATCTAAGAAAAAAAAATGGTCATGAAGAACCTAGGGGTAAGACAGGAATAAAGACACAGACTTACTAGAGAATGGACTTGAGGATATGGGGAGGGGAAAGGGTAAGCTGGAACGAAGTGAGAGAGTGGCATGGACTTATATATACACTACCAAACATAAAATAGATAGCTAGTGGGAAGCAGCCGCATAGCACAGGGAGATCAGCTCGGTGCTTTGTGACCACCTGGAGGGGTGGGATAGGGAGGGAGGGAGGGAGGGAGACACAAGAGGGAAGAGATATGGGAACATATGTATAACTGATTCACTTTGTTATAAAGCAGAAACCAACACACCATTGTAAAACAATTATACTCCAATAAAGATGTAAAAAAAAAAAAAATAAGCCTTCTTGATGTGTTTATGCCAGTTCTGATCCCCGAGTCCTTACTCTCAGACCCTTTTGCACAATGTCCTATGACCACATTCTAGACGGATGCCCTGTTGTGTAAGCCATTCTCCTCAACATTAACATTACTCAAAACAGCTTTATCATCACTCCTGCTGCCTTTGATGGTAGAAGCGTTGGGCTCCATTTCCAGGCTGATTCAAAGAAATCTGAGCCAGTGCAAGACATCTATCATTCCTCAAGGGCACTGACTTAAAGGTAGCTGCTACATTCTAGGCTCCCCATTTTTTCCTTTTTTCTCGGGGATGTGCTTTTCTCTTTTCAGCATCATAATCGATAGTTCACCTCTCCTTTGTAATGGATCATATGAGACACCACTATGCTACACTGTCACCTGACATTTAGTTTGGATGTTATTCTCCTGGATGGAAACAATTTTCTCTCTCTTCAATGCCTGGAATATTGAAAGGGCCTAAGCAAAAATGTCCAATTAGGTGTCAAGTCACAGTCTTGTTATAGGACTAAGAAAAGAGAACACAGCCTCAGCTGCTCCCAACTCACCACAGACCAATGAAAAGCAAACTCAGTGTCAACTTGTCTCATAACAAAAGCCCATTTATTATTGAGAAAACAGACACACAAAAAATTAGATCAAAGGCCCACTACTTTTCATTCATAATGTACTATCCCTGATGAGAAACTGTAGATTTTTTTAATAACTAAAAAAGTTTTTAAATACTCCCAGTTCAACAACAAGGAAGTTTCAGGAGAAATCTCATCTGAGTTTTGCTGCCCCGGGAGATGAGCTGGTTTATCGCTGTTTTATCAAAGAACTTTGAAATATAAAATGCTCCTGACGGGTAAGAAAGGAAAGAAGAAAAACACTGTCCTCTAGGGAGACTTAGCACTGTAACATCCCTGTCCCCACTAGGCTCCTTGGGGACAGTCATCCCTCACGTGTTCACCCCCAGAGACAGAGTCATAAAGGAGCAGGTAGGCTAAGCATCCACCCAAGTTCTCCAGGATTCCACTACCTGGTGACCTTGTATAAATGTCAATTTCCTTGGGCTTCAGTTTTCTCATCTGACACACAGGAGCTGGATCCAAGAATATCCAAGAGCTGTTTCAGATTTGAAATTTTATGACCCTTAGATGGAAGAGAGAATGGGAATACCATAACGTTAGATGTAAGAGAGAGCAAGAGAGAGGGGAAGAAATTAGGGAGTGAGGAGACAGAAAACAGAAAACCAGAAGAGCAGTGTAACAGGAAACAGAAGGGTAGACAAAGTGGGGAGGTAAGGACAACGCAACTTTAGTTCTAGTAAACACTAAGGATAATGATGGTTTCTATTTATTCAGCACCTACCATGCTGTATATACATTTTCTCTAATATTCACAACTTTCTGAGGTTGTATTAATATATCCATCTTACAGATGAGGCAACTGAAGTTCAGAGAGGTTTAGAAACTGGTCTAAGTTCGCACTGCTAATAATTAATTAGACCGTGATTGAACCCAAGAACCCAAGCCCGCCTTCCCACTACATTATACTGCCTCCTAAACCATTCTCCCAATTGTTTGGCAACAGATCCAGTGCCTCTTCTGCTTTAGTTTATAAAGTGTAGTTTAAGTAGAGGATCCGTGAAGAATCCAAGAAGGCAGCATCTTCAACCAACAGCAGTTTTGAATGTGTCTCTGATGGAGAAAGGAGGGATCAAGGTGAACATGTTCTAATTCATTGACAAGAAATATCACATTGTAGGGTGAATCCTACTATAGGGAGACAGTGTAGTGAAGTGAGGGACAAGCACTTGCTTAGAAATCAGGAAAGCAGGGTCTAGATTCTTGCCACAAATTTCTTGAATGGCTGTGCATGAGCCCGACCTCCCTACCTCCCTCCAAGTACTGCAGAATACCTGGGTGCACCTGTGCTGTTAGGTAAAAGGTGTGGGATACAAGCAAGGGTTGTTAAGTGAGGGGAGTGGGGAGATCAGAGCTCTTTCAGCAGAGCACACCAAGGTCCTACAAACTGCAGACACCTTTCATTGCTTCAGGAAAGTCAGGCAGAGCTTTAAGAAAATTCATGATCAAAAAAAAAAAACAGAACCTTTCAGTGAAGACAAACTAGTATGTGAGTGGGATTGCTAAAGTCTTTTCCATTTTGTGCGAGCCTCAAGCCTGACTCCTGTTAAATAGAAAGCTCCTGAGTACATCTGAAAGATGGTTAGATTTACAAAAGTTCCATTTGTCCACACCCTTTCACACAGCCTTGCATTAACAAAGAAGAGTTACACGGGTACGAGTCCATGTGATATGGGAAAACGTGTAAAAGAAGAAGCAAGGCGAACGAATTTGTGCAGGCCACGAGGCTAAGACCCAGAGAGAAAGCAGATGAGACTAAAAATGAATCCTGCAGCAGGAAAAACAGTTTAGTATGAATGGCAGCCATGAACCACCACTGGCCCCTACTCTGGTTTCCGCATCACCACGTCCCTATGGGTTCTGACTACTCCTTATCTTCCATTCCCTTTATATTAGGAAGTACAGGAAACGTTCAGAGGAATTTCATCCACCCGGGAACATTTTAGAGTTGATAGATTTCTTTTTTACCCTACATGCAAGGTTGGAACTAAATATCTTCCTTATCCACTGCTCCTGGATAAAGTGGCTTTTGAAAGTTATTTATATTGTCATTTCCACTTGTGCTTTCACTCACACACACAATAAAAATGAAACTGAGAGGGGCTTCCCTGGTGGCGCAGTGGTTGAGAGTCCGCCTGCCGATGCAGGGGACACGGGTTCGTGCCCCGGTCCGGGAAGATCCCACATGCCGCGGAGCGGCTGGGCCCGTGAGCCATGGCCGCTGGGCCTGCGCATCCGGAGCCTGTGCTCTGCAACGGGAAAGGCCACAACAGTGAGAGGCCCGCGTACCGCAAAACAATAAATAAATATAAAAATGAAACTGAGAATGATTGATGCTCCTCTTTTAATTGATGAATGTCACCAATTTTTGTGTCCTTTGGAGAAGTTTTTTCATATTCATTTTCTTTGCCTAACTTAGTTTTTCCCCTTCTTCCATCCAATCTTTTATTTCTTTCCCTTGCATTATCTGAAACTTTTATAGAGCCCTAAAAGGACAAGGGCTGCTCCCTGGTCCTCACCGTTACCCATGAGCCAACGCAAGCGGCAGTTCCCAACATTATCAAAATGGAAGCACCTCATTCCATTTAACTAAACATCAGCACAACCATCAGGGATTCTTTTCCGAGGACAGTCCAAAGGCAAGCAAGTTGCAGTTGAACAAACAACTTCACCTAGAGAGGAAATGGCATCCATAACGACTGATGTTGAACCAAAAAGTATGTTAGGAGAGATGGTGCTAGAGGGCTTGCTGAGTAATGCAGACATCACCACGTGGTCATTCAATAAGTAATTACAAAACACTGACTGTGTACCAGGCCCTGGGCTAGGAAATTAGAGTTCAAGGGAAATAACACACAGTCCCCAGACTGGAGGAGGTCAGAGTCTAGGTGGTGGGAGGCCAAAATCCAGGTGAAAAATAAATGGAAATGTAAAGTCTTCCTTTCCTCCCTCTGCTTCTTGAGTTTGCAGAGACAAATGTCCCTAGGATTGCCCTGGGAGCCTTCAAAAAGGGATCAAAACTCACTCAACAAAAAAAAGTTTCCTGGAGTCCAGTTTCCTGCATGTTTCATGTCAGGCTCAATCTAACCCAAGCAAATATCATGTTTGGGTAGGGCATATTGGCACAACAGAGAGCCATCTGGTAATGGTTTGTTCATCTAGAAAATATATATTATGCACCTACTATGTACTAAACACAGTGCTAGGTGCTGGGTGAAGGATACAAAGATGAATTAATCAGGGCTTCATTCCTCAAGCCACTTAACAACTGATCAAGAAGTAACAGATGGCCATCCAAGGCCCCGTGTTTGTTACTTTGCACATAAATTTATTCATTTGTGCCAAAACACCTATTTCACTCATACTGTGCACATCGTGTATGTGAAACTAAATGATGCCCAGGCTTCTCCTTGAAGAGCTCAAAGAAATATGATAAGCGGTCCGTGGGATGTATACAAAAGGCACTCAGACATGGGGAAGGAGGATAGACATTAGGGTTGAGGTTTGAAGGATGAGTAAAAATTAATCAGGAAGAGAATGCGAAAAGGACATTCAAGAGAGAAGAAGCAACATGTGTAAAGATATGGAGCTGTGAGAGAGTAGGGTGAATTCCATAAGGGGGAACATCTTCAGTTCTCTGAAGAAGAGGCAGGAAATGATGCTGCAAAGGTGTCTGGGACTACATAACCAACTCTGCCCTACACCAAAGCATGGGATCAAAGTCACCAAGGATCCTCTTTGGTACTCTTCTGTAAACGTTAATCTCACTAAAGTGAGACTAGAGCCCATACCTTGATTGAAAGTGTTGGTATATGGAAGTATTGGTTAGGCATGGCATGTAAGCACAGCTGTAGGAATGGAAACACATCGTCATTTGCTGCAGACATTAAGGACTTCTATGAGGGTAAGAGAGTTTCTGGAAAGCGGGCAGTGATTACAGTCAATAAGAGACGTGCTCCGGAGCCTCTGCCTGGTCTTTAGGCTGTGACCTGTCTTCGAGGACCGCGAATTCAGTCGTCTCAGTTCTTCCAACCATCTGACAGTGAAACAGCTGTTTAGATTAAGGAGCCTAGTGATAACCTGCCGAGTGCCTCATGGCTCACGACCTGGCCACGTGCCGCAGCACCTGTCATGACAGGTTTCGAGGCAAGAAGGGCTAGAGTGTGTGGGAGGCAGGCAGTGAGGGGATGTGCCAGTGGACAAGTGAACGTCACAGACTTCATCAGGGAAGGAAGGAAGAGGTCTAGCTGCTGAAACCAGAGAGGTCTAGACAGATCCCCAGCAGCCTGCCTTAGGAACTGGGAGCATTTTTGTTGCTTGTGTGATGCAGAGGCTGGGGAGAACCGAGGTTGTACGGGGACTCGGGGACTCATAAGAAAGGAAAAGGGAGAGAAGTAGACCAAGGCTCAGTTTCTGAATAAGAGAGAGGAGATGGTTCACAGGCAACATAGTGAGACTCAGGTCACGGAAGGACTGGGCAGGACTTCAGTGAGACTGGCTTATTGTCAAAAATAATAAAACCGAAAAGGACATGCAGAACTACAGAGCTGAGGGACAACAGTGATCCCAGGTTCCGGGGTCAAGGGACCTTGGCTTCAGAAGCCAGCGAGCTAAGGAGCTGGAGCTAAGGGACCCACAAGAGCTGTACCTCACAGAAGGCTAAAAAGTAAGAGGAACTGCACTGTCTGATTCAGACATAGCTTTAGGTTGTTTGCGTTTCCAGTTCCCCCATCAGTGCCACTTTCCGTAGAGCTGCTTTTTTCTTGGAGGTGAAAGTGTGAATACATTGTTGTTTCTTCCTCCCACCTTCAACTTTAGCCAAGTTTGCAAATAGCTAGATCTAAAAACATGCTCCATACTGGTGCACTGTGTGTGTGTGTGTGTGTGTGTGTGTGTGTGTGCGTGCGCGTGCAAACTCATGTGCACGTGTGCCTATCTGGAACTAGGTCTAGGTCGCTACAATATCCCAAGGCAATGTGAGCATAAAAATTGCTACCATTTATCGAGCACTTACTATGGGCACAGTGAGGAACTCTTGAATCTCTAATCCCTATAATGCCAGAGGATAGGATTTCATTTATTCCTTTACAAGGCTAATGCTGAGCCTCTCCAGTGCTCCCCAGAACAGAGCTTACAACAGAAAATAATATAACACATGAATATAATATCAACACACCTTCCTGCAAAAGGCAAGGTCTAGAAAAGTAATGTCTACACTTAGACAACTAGCCGGACCATTCTACCTGAAATGGCTAAGTCAGCCAATCGACTGATCTGACTGATTTTGTCCAGTGAACTGACTGACTGACTGGCTTGGTGGAATAACACAGTTACTTCAGCATCATGTTGCCACAGCTTTGCAATGTGTCTCTGCTGATGAAATGAAGTGAAAGGCGATGAAATTACTACAGATATTTCCCATTTCAAAGATGCTAGTCTGGATTGTTAAAACCTCAAGAACTTTTGCCATAAGCCACACTGTATGACGTAGAATGAAAAAGGGACCCCATGGACAGATCCCTAGACTGGGTTTGCTTCTGTGCCTGGTGTTGCTTTTTTTTGGTTTTGGTTTTGCATGTTTTTGTCCCTGGGTTTGCTTTTGTCCACCTAAATCTCAACTCTGGCTACTCGTTAGAATCATCTACAAAACTTTTAGAACCATTCATGGAGGAAGGTCCCAAAGACACTGATTAAACTTGGTCTGGATGGGAACCTGGACAAGGGTATCTATTTTAAAAACTTCCCAGGTGATGATAGCAAATAGCCATGATTGAGAATCCTGGCTTTTAGTGATATGGTCCCTCTGGGCTTCAGTTTCCTGTTTATTTAACAAGAATTTTGGACCATACTCTAGATACCTAGAGCCCTGTACAATTCTAAGATTCCTTGCTAATTTTGATCCCATCCCCAGATGACAGGCAGCTCTGAAAAGACCACTTTCTCTTTGGATAATTCAATTCCCGAATGCTGCCAAGAGGGTTGACCTACCACGGTGGGCTGGCATGTAGGTTAATGAGATCGTATTTGCAAAGTGTTTAGAGCTCTGGGGAAGGAATCTCTAATACATGCAGCTAAAGAATGATTACAGCAACATTAATGCATTTTTTTTTTTTTAGGAAGAGTAAACCACAGTTCATAAACTCGCATATGCCATAAGTAGACTATCTTGCCTGGATGGAGAGTGGCAGCATGGAAAGTAGATAAAAGAAGGTCTGCTCTTGTTAAGACTAGATGCCAGGTCAAGGCTTCATGAGACATGTCTATGCAATCACAATTGATACGGACTAGACTTTAATCTATGCAAAGTCCTCTGGTCCCCAAGCACACCTCCGGTAGACTTGTGACCCACGTCTTTGTGGATCTACTTCCATGTAATAGGGACAGACGATTAATCTCTGGGCCTTTTCCAAGAATAAATAATCATCAGTGGGACTCTATTTCTAAGATGTTACTTCCTGTGCTGTTTTTGACACATTAAAATTAGAAGAGATGAAATAACCTTCTTTAAGAACTGATTCATTTGACCTGCCCATGCATAGGCTATAGCAACAGAAACAGATTGCAAAGACTCTAGAGACCGAGAGAGGCAAATCTGTGTCTGGCTCTACCTCTTATAAACTCCATGACTTCTGGAAAGTCTCTTACTTTCTTCTACCTTATTTTCTTCTAGATAACAGATGAAAAGCACCTAGCAAAATGCCTAGCATAGTTCAATAAATATTTAGTTTCCAATCTCTGTATCATACATGGGGAACCACTGGTAGATAGTATCAGGGATTTACAAGTAACAGTCACTCTGCCCAGATGGCACTGAAGGCCTCTGGTAAGCCAGATCTTTTGTTTTTCATGGCCCATCTGCAATCTCATTCATTCATCCACTGACTTACATTCAACCAGTTTCTACGTTCTGTCTAATATAGACCCAGAGACAGACTTTGTCATTAATGATCAATTAATAACTGAAATTCTAGGGAACTTGAAACACTCCATTTTAGAGTTCTTTCCAAACAACTGGGATGCACCAAGTGATCTGAAAATTTATATTACTGTTTTATTTATGAATCAATAATTCTGATCATAACATGAACTGATGAAATAAAAATTAACTTGGAATCTTGAAGAAGGCTGGATTCATGTATAGGTTTAAGCATTTCAACAAAAACACCAATAGGTTTTCTTTGGAACTTGGAAAACTTATTCTAAAATTCCTCTGTTACAACAAATAGTTTAAAATGGTTTTCAGCTTTTTTGAAAAAGAAAATTACAAAGTGTGATGCTGAGAACAAAAAGAGACCAGCGGAACTGAATGGAGACTCAGGAACAGACCCAGGTCTATGCAAGAATTTAATACATGATAAAAAGAGTATCTCAGTTTAGTTGGGAGGGCAGGATTAGTCAATAAATATTGCTGGGGCCATTGGTTAACTATTTGGGAAAAAGTTCATTTGGCATCTCAATCCAAATCATTCACCACATTAAAAGGTAGATAGAATGAAATATGTTAAAAAAAATCCATAACACAACTCAATGGAAATACAAAGTAGTATCTCATGCATGTCTAGAAAAGACTTTCTAAGTTTAAAAGCGATTTAAAAATTAAAAGAGAAAGGAAGAAAATTTGACAACATGAAATTTTAAAACTGCATAAAAAGTATGTAAAAGGCTTTTGAACTGGGAAAATTTACAACAAACAATGGTTACTCCTGATATCATCCAAATAATTTAGAAAAACACTGAGACTATTAGGTTAAAAGTCTGTGGACATGAACAAAAAATACACACACACTTAGGGGCAGGACAGGACTAAAGATGCAGACATAGAGAATGGACTTGAGGACACGGGGAGGGGGAAGGATAAGCTGGGACAAGTGAGAGAATGGCATAGACTTACATATACGACCAAATGTAAAATAGATAGCTAGTGGGAAGCAGCCGCATAGCACAGGGAGATCAGCTCGGTGCTTTGTGACCGCCTAGAGGGGTGAGATAGGGAGGGTGGGAGGGAGACGCAAGAGGGAGGGGATATGGGGATATATGCATACATATAGCTGATTCACTTTGCTATACAGCAGAAACTAACACACCATTGTAAAGCAATTATACTCCAATAAAAATGTTTAAAAAAAAATGTTAGCCAACCAGATTAGGTAATAGAATCAGCAGTAATAGCAGCTACAGCCATAAAAGTGTCAGATAATTTAAACTGAGGACAAGGCAGAATCTGGATGTTCATTAACACAGGGGATTATTTTAAAGAGACCATTTGCCAGAAAATGACAAAATCCTTGGGAATATCAGAGGTTGGCAAAAGAGCCTTGCTACCATGTGAAGTTCTAGGACCGAGTCCATGGACTCTCCTGAACAGTGGTTTACAAGCCACTTAATATTGGTTTGTAGATTTCAAAAAGCCTAAAAATCCCTACTTACTGGGTATACAAAACCCTTGTCCTAACTTGACCAAATGTTCTCAGAGAACCTATCTGTATTACAATGAACTGGAAGCAGGAAGAGAAAGAGACATTGAGCCACAACTGAAACCTAAACCACAACTGAATAATGTTCCCTAAATAATAGAAATTGCACATGCTGGTGTTGCCTGATTTAACATGATACTGTAGGAGGACAAGTCGAGTTAACTGTAACTTATATGAAGCCCAGAAATAAGTCAGTACCCATATAGTCCAGTTCTTGCATGAAATCACATTCAGAGAAGCACAGTTCAGAAACCAAAAGCGTATTAAAAGGAATTCACATCTTTACATGCATCTCTCTAAGAACGTAGAGTGAGGTTGAATTTATAACTCACAATAATACTTCTCAAATGCCCATTCCCTCCCCTCCCCAAGTCTTTCTCATTCCACAAATGCTCCACAACCTCTCATAGCCAAACTCCACCACATTCTCTAATCTCTGCCCCTGTGCCTCTTTAAAAATCTCTGCTACTTTCCTTGGTCCTTTCAGATACTCCAATCCTTTTCCCCCCAATTTTCATGATTCTGTTTCACAAGTCCAGAGTCTGGATGGTACAGACTAAACTCTTCAGGAGAGATGGCAGGAAAAGGTAAGGAGGAATGCGGGCTAGAAGCACAAATTAATAAATCATCTACCTATCACGCATTCAACTTTCAGTTATAATTTTAAAGATGAGTCAGAAACTGACAGACCAAATTTGACGTTAATTGCTACCCATGTACTTAGGTACATTTTAGTGCAATTTTGATAGAAGTAGCATTCATGTCTCGTCTTTGTGCTCCAGCAGCCATAGCATCTAGAAGGCCTGACATACAGGAGCTATAAAATAGAGACACATTGGCTGATAAGACAATTAGAGCAGTTTGGAGGCTAGCAAAGAAATTTCCTCAAATAGCACAGCTTTGGGCTTGTGACCTTGTCTGTTAGTTAATTCCATGAAGAGTGTCAGCTCCTGCCTTTCCTAGACCCTTACAGATGATGTCTCTAAATGCTCCTACTCATAAACACAAGAAAAGAATGTCTAAATCCTCAGCCCATCAGTGACGGAAAGGCTCCCCTACCCGCCATCATGTTGGCTTGGTCTGTGCACTTAACATCATGCATGCTTTGGGTCTCTTGCTTTAATAATGCTGATTAAGATGAAGTAAATACAGGAAAACTTTGTTCTTGGGTTTCAAACAACATTATTCCATTAGCCTGACTTCTCAGAAGCAACTTTTATGTTGTGTTATTCTATTTGTTCTAAAAGATCAAAAACGAAGTTCAGCAATACATTAGATTAGCGTGTTTCTTGCCTGACCTAAGTCAGCATATGCCCAACTCTAATTCAGTTCATTTTGAATGATTACCCTTGGAAAATCTAAAAGATTTAAAAGAAAGACCTTAGAACAACGATATCAATTAAAATTCTCTTTTGCTTGGAAACCAGGTGATAATGAGTAGCATGTATCTCCAAGGGTATGACAATGGGAAGATGCATGTACAAAGAATAACACATGGTTTATGAGTAATGTAAATTCACAAGAACTGTTCAATTAAGGTTTCTGAATTTTTTAAGAATTCTACTCAGTGTTAAAATCAGTGAATACAGTATTGGTTTTTATATACTGATGGATCCTTGTTAGGAGACAAAAATCACATAAATTATTTTAGCAGAGAGAATTTAGTATAAAGAATTAAACTCTGGGCTTTCTACTGAGTTATTTGTAGTGAGGTGGATGGACCTAGAGTCTGTCATATAGAGTGAAGTAAGTCAGAAAGAGAAAAACAAATACAGTATGCTAACACATATATATGGAATCAAAAAAAAAAAAAAAGGTTCTGAAGAACCTAGGGGCAGGGCAGGAATAAAGACACAGATGTAGAGAATGGACTTGAGGACACGGGGAGGGGGAAGGGTAAGCTGGGACGAAGTGAGAGAGTAGCATTGACATATACACTACCAAACGTAAAATAGATAGCTAGTGGGGAGCAGCTGCATTGCACAAGGAGATCAGCTCAGTGCTTTGTGACCACCTAAAGGGGTGGGATAGGGAGGGTGGGAGGGAGACACAAGAGGGAGGAGATATGGGGATATATGTATATGTATAGCTGATACACTTTGTTATACAGCAGAAACTAACACAACATTGTAAAGCAGTTACACTCCAATAAAGATGTCTAAAAAAAGAGAATTAAACTAAGTAAAAGAATGAAAAACTAAGAATTCAAAAAAAATTAAAGAACAATAAAGTGTCATGAAACTAACAACCATAGGAAGCAGCTACCACCTCTAGGGTTAGGACAACAAAGGGAAGACGTTGGAACTATTAAAATTAGAACTTTGAACAAGGAGCCCCATGGAGCTGATATTCAGATCTCTGAAGAAAAGATGTTCTTCAGCTGTGGCAGGTGTCTCTGAGTTTGGAGGAGGGACCCCACGGGGCAGCGATTCAGACTTCTCAGAGGGGATGCTTAATGACAGCTGCTGGTGTCCCAGAGGGACACAATGAAACTTAATTCTGCAAAGGTTAGAAAATCTGCAAACTGACTTCAATTGCTTCTATGCGAATTAAGTGCCACTGTCGGAGAGTGATACTGATGAGAAACCAAGCTGACCAGAAGAATGGGAAGAACCTCCTTTCTTCTTTCTCCTCCAGATTTGTAGTTCTCGCTGATGCCCCCTTTGTCAGAGTCTGACAGTAAGCTAACTGACAAGAAAATCTTACTTGCAGAATCCAGCCCTAACATCACAAAGCAGAGTATAAAGGGTGGCTTTGGACCTGAGACACAATCTCAGGCTCAATCTCACAAGCTGCAAAACTGATGCAATCTACCCCTTTGGTACTCAGCATCCATTCACACTTATTCTACATATATTTGAACTTTCATACAGCAACAAAAAGAACTCCGTATTTGCACCTAACATAATGGAACTATCCTTTAGACAAGTGAAGGCATTCTCATTCTCTCCCCAAAATGTGGAGATGCAAAGTCCCAACTATCATTGTATCCCTCTTTGAGCTATGTTAATTACATCTCAGATTCAGTCACAGCCATATGTAAATGTTCGGTTATCTAAAGGTGATGTTGTAAAGTTTACCTCCAACACAACTTGCATAAGTTTCTAAAGAAAAGGAAAATGTGTATGTACACACACACAGCGACAAGAAAGAAGATCTATAAATAGCTGCTGCAGACCTCATTTCAGCCTTTGTTGATATTTATAACCCCTTTCTTCTTCATCCCATTCATGTTTTCTTTGTCCTCAGTCAGGGCCTCAGGTGGTCAGGCTTCTCTACCCTACATGCAGACCAAAACTTTATTTCTGAAGGCTCTAAATCTCTAGTTGTCCTATCTTTTTTTAGTTTCTGTAGTTTCCTATTAACTTTTGCTCTTGAACAGGAAGTACCAAGACATCTCCAAAAAATGTCCTGGGTTCCAAACATATTCCCCTGATGTAGTTTGAATGTTCATGTCCCTCCAAAATTCATACGTTGAAAACCTAATGCCCATGGTAATGGTATTGGGAAGTGGGGCCTTTGAAAGGTGATTAGGTCATGAGGATGGAGCCCTCACAAATGGGATTAGTGCCTTTATAAAAGAGACCCCAGAGAGATCTTTTGTCCTTCTACCATGTGAGACTACATACAACAAGAAGTCTGAAGCCCTGAAGAGGGCCCTCACCTGACCATGTCTGAGACCATCCTTGTCTGATCTCAGACTTTCAGCATCCAGAACTGTGAGAAATAAATTTCTGTTCTTTTTAAACTAACCAGTATATGGTATTTTGTTACCAAAAAGACTAAGACATCCTCATTGCCACTATTGTATAGCAGGAATCCAGTTCCCCACTGGAAATCAGAATCAAGCAGTAGAAAAACCTCCTTCTTGACCTGTTAGTTCAATGACATGAGGACTCAAGTGGCCAAGTGGCAGTCTCAACACTTAGTTCAATAGAACCACTGTGGTGTTCCCCTTGGGAACCAAGACCACCAAACCATCTGTAAACCAGGCCTACCCAAGGTTTGTTCCTTCTCAGTCATAAGTTCATAAGGAATTCTCCATGAAGCCATAGGTATGGAAGAAAGAAAAAGAAAATACACCAGCAGTTAGTGGTGAAGGAGCCTGAGGTACCTGCTCATGCAACTCCCTTGTTGTGTTGTTTAGCACAAGCTCAGCTGAATTTCTTATTTGCCATTTTCCATTTGATAATTGGTTGCTATTGCTCATACCTAAATTTAGGGCTCAGTGGCTCAGAGAACACCTGATTTATGACAGAAATCTTAGGTCACCTAGTCACTTAATGTCTAATGATTAAACATTCAGTCTCTCCTGAGGCCTAGTAGCAAATCTGGAGCTATTTCTCAAAAGAAGAGCTACCTGTAAAAGAAAGCATGGGTTTGCTCAAAAGCTCTAGATTATCTGCCCTATAATTCTCCTATTAGTGCTTGTCAAAGCCCTCATAGTGCATCACTAGATTCCTCAGGCTTTTCGAGTACCATCAGATCATAAACCCTAAGTGAAAAAGAAGCTTTCGTTGCAACTTGGACTTGCTACACAGCCTTCTCTTGCTGTTCTCATTCAAAAGTGGCAGCCTACAGGTTACTCAGTAGGCGGTATCAAACACTCAGATACGATACACGTTGCCTCCAAAATCCAAAAAGGCCTACCTAGCATTGTGCCTCTTTTTGTTATTTGGTAGTGCAAGGTGCAGCAACTTGTCTTTCACACTTGTGGTGGTGCCTCAGAAATTTCGCTGAGTTGGTTTGGCGGGTCTCTAAATTTCCATGGGTTTATAACCCATTCTTTGTTTCTCATATGTCTTACTAAGGGATCTAAATAACTTGCTATTTCCTGTTCATCAGAGACAATAAGCATATCATCATTGATGCATCACTTCTACCATCAGTGGGGAAATGTGATGTTGTTTAAAATGTCAAGGTATTCTCTGTGGGAGATACTATGACAGAAAACAAGAAAATTAATGTAGTGCTGAGGAAGAACCACAAAAGTTTATTATAGGTCCTACCATGCAAAACAAACTACTTTTGTGGTTCTTGCAAATTAATATGGAGGGGGAAAAAGCATTTTCCAGGTCAATAGCTGCACACCAGATGCCAGGTTGTGATTTGCTTTACTACCTGCTTCAGTAAAGGTGCTACATATTGAGCAGCAGCTGCAATTAAACTCAACATCTGATTAAATGTACACTATTCCACGGTCATTCTCCAAGATCCATCCTACTTCTACAGAGTCCAAACAAGCAAATTAAATAGAGATGCAACTCATATCATTATACCTGCATCTTCCAAGTCTTTGATAGTGGCAACAATCCCTGCAATTTCTCCAGAGATGCAGTATTGCTTTTGTTTACCATCCTGGCAGGAAGGGGAAGTTCTAGGGGCATTCACGTGGTCCTTCGTATCTAATGTCTTTATTTCATAAGTCAGGGAAGCTGTGTGATGATCCTTCCAACTGACAAGTATGTCTATTCAAATTAAGCAGTCAGTAACTTAGGAAATAACAGGAGTCTGCAGATCTATTGAGCCCACAGTGATTCAAATTTAGGCCAAAAACTCCCTATGTATCACTTGACCACCATACACGCTACTTTGACTAGTGGACAACAGTGGCATTTTGGTTCCCCTGGATTTAGCATCAATTCAGAGCCTTGTAGTAATCCTTCAAAAGCCTGGGTATTTCCTTTTTCCCAGTGTTTATTCACTCTAGTAAAATGCTACAGTTCCCTTTGGAGAAAGATTTTCAGTACATGAAAAATTTTCTGACATGATCTTATACTTCAGAAAAATAAGGGTTTTTCGTGAAAGCATTTATGGTAGAGCAAAAAGATGATGAAATATTTGTTTCCATCCATTCATTCAAAAAATATTAAGTGGGGCTTCCTTGGTGGCGCAGTGGTTGAGAATCTGCCTGCTAATGCAGGGGACACGGGTTCAAGCCCTGGTCTGGGAAGATCCCACATGCCTCAGAGCAGCTAGGCCCGTGAGCTACAACTACTGAGCCTGCGCGTCTGGAGCCTGTGCTCCGCAACAACAGAGGCCGCCATAGTGAGAGGCCCGCGCACCGCGATGAAGAGTGGCCCCCACTCGCCGCAACTAGAGAAAGCCCTCGCACAGAAACGAAGACCCAGCAGAGCCAAAAATAAATAAATAAACAAATGTGGGGTTTAAAAAAAAAAAAA
>NW_021703777.1:117438298-117573119 GCF_005190385.1 Monodon monoceros
GGGGAGGAGACACCATAAGATCCAGGACTCTGATCTATAATGCACTTATGGAAACCAAGCTGCTGCAAAGGCATAACTACATTACAGTTGGCCCTTGAACAACACAAGTTTAAACTGTGCAGGTCCACTTCCATGCAGATTTTTTTAAGAGTAAATACTACAGTACTTCATGACTGGTTGGTTGAAGCTGCCCACAAGGCTCCTGAGGAGCCAATTATAAAGTATCTGCAGATTTTCGATTTTGCAGAGGGTCGGCGCCCCATCCGGTGCTGTTCAAGGGTCGACTGTATTTGGCAAGAATCCATGCATCTACTACACCTTTCGTCCTTTATACATAATTCTTTAACCCATTATTCACTCTGGGATATTTTGTGGGGTTTTTGGTAGAAAGAGAAGTAAGCACTATTGTAGACTAAATAGGTATATATTTTGCATGTGTGTGTGAACACAGGTGAATTCTTTTTGCTTGAAACTTTTGCTCATACATTTATCTACTCCTAAAGTGATAACTTTTAAGTGTTTAAAGCTTCTAAAAGAATGAAGAGCCAGTCCCCTCAAGGAATAAGTTGTTAAAATGGACCACTGTCCTCCTCTAGATAAGAGCTTAAAATATAAATATAGTAATTTCATAAATGGCATCAGAAAATCTACTTTGTCACTGATGCTGTTGCATTCAATTGGCCACTGTTTTTGACAACAATTACAACCACCAGCCAGATAGGCCTCCTTACCAGGTCATGTGCTAGTACAACATCTGCTCTATCTCTAATCCTCTACCTATTACTAGTTTCATCTCAACCAAACTTGCTCTTCTTCCATTCCTGACTCTGGTACTTAAAAATTTTTTTAATCTGTTTATTATATTTAATAACTCTTTATCTTAGAATAATTCTAGAGTTACCAAAAAACTGCTAAGATAGTACAGTGTTCTCATATATCCTGCACACAGTTTCCCCTTTAATTAATATCTTCTATTGGTTTGGTACATGGCACAATTAATGAACCAATATCGATATATTATTATTATTTTTGTGTGTGTGTGTGGTACGCGGGCCTCTCACTGTTGTGGCCTCTCCCGTTGCGGAGCACAGGCTTCGGACGCACAGGCCCAGCGGCCATGGCTCACGGGCCCAGCCACTCCGCGGCATGTGGGATCTTCCCGGACCGGGGCACGAACCGGTGTCCCCTGCATCAGCAGGCGGACTCTCAACCACTGCGCCACCAGGGAAGCCCCTCGATATATTATTAAACAGTGTCAATTGTTTATTCAGATCTCCTTAGTATTTACCTACTAACTTTTATCTGTTCCAGGATTCCACCAGGATACTACAGCACCTTTAGTTGCCTTGTCTCCCCAGGGTCCTCTTGACTGTGATAGTTTCTCAAACTTTCTTGACAAATGTGAGGAGTGTTGGTCAGGTATTTTATAGGATACCCATCCACTGCAATCTATCTGATGTTCTTTCTCATGACTGGAGTTACAGATTTTGAGGAGTAAGACCATAGATATAAAATGTCATTTTCATCACATAAAGTTCCTAGAAGAAAACAGAAAAAAAGCTCCTTGACATGGGTCTTGGCAATGATCTTTTTGGACACAACACCTAAAGCACAAGCCACAAAATCGAAAATAAACAAGTGGGACTACATCAAACTAAAAGTCTCCTGCATAAGGAAATAATCAACAAAATGAAAAGACAACCTGCAGAATGGGAAAAAAGATTTGCAAACCATATATCTGAAAAGGGGTTAATAACCAAAACATATAGAGAACTCATACAACTCAACAGCACGAAATAATCATCATCACCATCCAGTTAAAACGGGGCAAAGGACCCGAATAGACATTTCTCCAAAGAAGATATACAAAAGGCCAACAGGTACATGGGAATGTGCTCAACATCACTAATCATTAAGGAAATGCAAATCAAAACCACAATAAGATATCACTTCATGCCTGTTAGAATGGTTATCATCAAAAAGACAAGCGATAGCGAATGCTGGCAAGGATGTGGAAAAAAGGGAACACTTGTGCAGTGTTGGTAGGAATGTAAATTGGTATAGCCACTATGGAAAACTTCCAGTATGGAAGTTCCTCAAAAAATTAAAAATAGAGCTACTATATGATCCAGCAATTCAACTTCTGGGAATATCTTTAAAGGAAACAATAGCACTAACTCAAAAAGATATCTGCACAACCATGTACATAGCAACATTATTTACAATAGCCAAGACATGGAAACAACCTAAGTTTCCATCAATGGATGGGTGGATATAGAAATTGTGGTATATATGATATTATTCAGCAATAAAAAAGAAGGAAATCCTGCCATTTGCAACAGCATGGATGGACTCTGAGTGCATAATGCTAAGTGAAATAAGTCAGACAAGGAAAGACCAATACTGTATGATCTCACTTATAAGTGGAATCTTAAAAAAAATAAGAAAACTCATAGAAGAAAAACAGATTTGTGGTTACCAGAGCAGAGGTGGAGGTGGGGAAGGAAAAATTGGATGAAGGTGGCCAATAGGTACAAACTTTTAGTTAAAGGAAAATGACTACTAGGGATGTAATGTACAACATCATGGCCACAGCTAACCCTGCTGTACGGTATATATGAAAGCTGTTAAGAAAATAAATCCTAAGAGTTCTCATCACAAGGGAAAAAACATTTTTTTCATTTTCTCTTTTTTTGTATCTATATGAGATAGTGGATGTTAACTAAACTTATCGTGGTAGTCATTTCACAATATACCTAAGTCAAATCATTATGCTATACACCTTAAACTTACACAGTGCTGTATGTCCATTATATCTCAATAAAACTTGGGGGAAAAATAATACAGTCTCTCTGTTGTACTACCTGTTTGTCTCTTACCAAACGCTTTGTAAACATGCTCATCCTCCTGGGGTGAACTTAGTCCCAGCTCCTATGTCAGAGTCCGTGTACTGCACAGCTGCACACTGTAGCCCACCTCCAGCATTGGAGGTCTGGATCCAGGTTCTGGGTCCTTGAGTCAGCTCACTTCTGCATCATTTACTGGATCTTGTCTGGTAAAATTCTAAGATGTAATACTGTTCACTACTGTTTTTATAGTCTTAACTTACTGCCTCAAAAACATAATGTTCTATTATGTTCATCAGATATGTATCCCCAACTGTAGCTGTTTCTTCCCGTCTTGAACAAGATTTATATCCATACACTTAGTTCAGTCAGTACAGCCCTCTATTCAGTTTCTGTGCTTCCTTTTCTTTCTTTCTTATATGACTTATATGCTGAAATCTGGTAGCTGGTCTAAATATTGCAAACCCTATAACCTTTGACCAAACAAACTCTAACAACTAAGGAGTAACCAGACTCAAAACCAAGGTCGGAGATTCAGTTAACTGATGTTATGTAAGAAAAGATTATATAGTTGTCTGGGAGAAGTCCTTCCACATTGTCTCACTTCCCAAGTTATGTATCAGCCTTGTGTATAGATGATTATTCTGTCATTTTTTCTTACACCACTTGATAAATAGCCTTCAATCTTCAGTACATAGTGAGTGATGACATCTTGACATAAAATCATCAATCAGATTTTTTCTGTATTCTGACAAATATATTCCATCACCTTAAAAGCCTATTTTATTATCAAGGAAATAAAAATGAGAGGCAAATGTATGTAGAGAATATGTCTTTCAGCATTCTTAATGAAATATTGGAAACAATTTAATTGTCCTATATAGTTAAATTATGATATAGTCATATGATGGAATTACCATGCAGTTGTTGAAGAAAACATATAGTCAAAGTATATGTATTGACTGCAAGGAACTTGAAAGGTGAAATAAAAATAGTTATGAAACATTTTGGTAAAACTACGATTCCCATTTTGGTAAAAAAATGCTTCTGCACTCATAAAAAATTCAAGAAAGACATTCTCTTTGAACACAACACAAAATATTAATTGCAGTTACCACTGAGATTACTAATGACTTTTATATATTCTGTCATATCCATATTTTCTAATATCTCTACTATGAACATGTTTAATCATGTAACAATATTTTTAACTCTTCTCTGAACTGGTGAACCATCAAATGATAGTGTTTTCACATCATCTGTGGACTGTAATAGTTTGTATTTTTAATTCTAGTCCCATCCTTACTTATAATTTAGTTGCATTGACTTCAAAATTAAGGACTCACATATTTAGGGAAAAAAGAGACAGGTTAAATATATACCATATTTTGTAAAACTATTCACATTGGAAAATATGGTAAATGGCTATTTCAGAAGGAGAGTGTTGTACACTAAAATGTTAAGAGTGGTTTGTTCTGGTTGTTATTATTTTGAGGGACTTTTTTCTTTGCTTCCTTTCTTTCCTTATTTTTCAAAATATGCTACCCTTAAAAGGTTTCTAAAAGCAGAAGACAAATGAAATGTTATTGGTATTATAATGTGCCATTATTCCATGGAATTCTAAAATTGCTAGCATAAACAGAGTAGCCTGGGACAAGGAGCTTCCCAGCCTGCCCTTTTCCTGCAGGGTTCTCAGTTACACGCCATTAACTGACTCACAGTAAAAGACTTGATAGTAAAGGCAACTCAACTGTAAACCACTTGGTGGCTGTGGGGACCACATCTTAGACAATTGGGGACCACTGAGGGCTCTGCACAGAGTAAGGGCACAGTATTTTTGTTGAAAGAAATAATAAAGACCTCAATGGCCTTACTCAGAAGTTTCAGGAGATTGACATTCACCTGGACCCACCCTTATCAAAAATCACTTATGTATTCATTCTTTCCCCCCTAGTCTTCAACCCACCTCAATTAACTAGGACAGGCATCCAGTCCCCTGTAAGTTGCCCAGTTCCTACCCCTACCTCCACTCTGCCAATGTCTCGTATATCCAAAGCTTCTCTATTCCGCCCAAGACTGACTATCAGAGAAGGCTCAGCCCTCTATCTCCAATAGATGATTGGAGGGGCCTGTCTCACTCACAGGGACTCCTCAAGCTTTTCCAAACGATAAACCTCTTCTCAAGTTCCAGAGTGTAACCTCAACAACCTATAGATATAAATAATTGCATAAGTACCGTGATGTCCTGTTCTGCTTCCTACCACACATAATTTTAGGATCAGGCTATTATAAAACATACGCATCTTCTAGAGAGACTAATAACATGGCACCCCTATAAAACTATATTTCACAAATACTTATTCAGCACGTTTTAGTGGTAGCAGGATTAATGCCAGCAAGGAATAATTTTTGTGAAGCTGCCATTTGATTTCTTAATTTCTTCTTGAGGCAACTGCCTATGTCAATAGGAATAAGACTTAGCAGTATTCTGAAAATAATACCCATATTTTTTTTTTATAAAGTGATGAACATTTTGGCATCTTCTATAAGAAGTCAGACTTCAGGACCTCCATGAGAAAGGTACAGCTGGCATAAAGAAATAAGATCCTGAAATAAAATGGCAAGACAGGAAAGAAACCAGATAAGAGGGTTGCAGAGAAAGTAAATATTCAGTAACACTTATAATTAACTTCGGGAGAAGAAAAGATCAGAATTCACATTATAAAAACTTGAGACCATGAGGGAAAGGACAAATTTGAGACATGGTCTCAAAGCATAGAGAAAAATGATAAAGAAATGAAAACCAAGGAAAGGAGAGAAGAGAGATCTAACCGGAGAATTATATTTTTCTCTCAGGAAGCAACTAAAACAATTGGAAAAAATCAAACCTATAATTAAGCAATCCTCTAAATTTTAAAAAGAGTCTTGGGGTCTCAGATTAAAACAGTTCACCTCATTCCAGGGAAAGCCAACTAAAAGAAATTCATCATTAGACACAGCCTGGTAAAATTTTAAAATTAAAACAAGAAAGAAAAAAAAATCTTATAAACTTCCGGTCTGATGGAGGTAAAGGGAGAAGGAAAAGTAACACAGATTGGTCTCATTTTTAAAAATTTCTTCTACAGTGCTAAATGAAAAAAAGAAACATCTATAGCTTTTGAACAAGAACAAATTTTACAACCAACCAAGTTGCTTTTCATGCAGAAGACAACAAAATGACATTCACAGATATGCACAGATATTAAAAATATTTCACAAACATCCTTGCTCAAAAAACTCATAGAATATATACTGGCCAAGAATAAGTCAAAATAATAAACACTAATATCAAGAAATCATATATAGTAAGATTGATAAGTCCTCTCTGGAATTAAATTCCAAATTCAGGAATTTAGTTGGATTATCTGTACTCAGAAGGGTTCTGCCCTCTAGGGGTAAAGCTTGATGAGTCTCTCTCTGAGTTCGTTCATTTATTAAACAAATAATCTGTAAGCACATCCTTTGTGCCAGACACTGTGCTGGGCTCTAAGAATATAGCAGTAAATCAGATAGTTGTAATCACTTCCTTCAAAAAACCTGCAGTCTAGTGCTTCACTTCTGTTCCATTCTCAGTAGAAAAGATCATTCTTGGGTCACATTCTTCCTACTACATTAAGCAAGAATCTCTTCTCATGTCTGCTGTCCACTTAAAATAAAAGTAGGTGTTATCATGTTCCAGCAATGTTAGGATAGTTAAGTTATTTTATACTTGGGACACTGCCAGAAGAATTCTTCTACGAAAGATCTTTGGTTTCCCCTCCGCAGAAGCAGAACTGCGCAGAGCAAAATAACAGTCATTTTCATTGCCAGGAAACGCAAATAATGATTTCTCCCTCTTTGAGGATCATATTTAATGAACAGAGTCATTTGAACTTTTTAACTGGAAAAAAATGCAGATACTGTTTGTCACAAAACACATTTTCATATTGCCTTACATCCAAGAGTCAGGCTGGTTTTTGTGTTGACTATACCTTAAAATTAACTCTTATAGCAAGTAAGTACATGAAAATGTTCATGGAGTTTATAGAGGGCCTTAACTGACCTGGGTTTCATTACCCTCTCCTTTAGCAACCTTTCCCCCTATCAAACAAGAACTTAGTCCCAAAGCCTGGAATATTTTAATTCAGTGTTCTTTTTCTCTCCCGAGGTTACATTGCAGGTGGTACAGATCTAAACAAATGAAAAACAAACACCAGAAGAGTACACAGCAGAGCATTCCAATACTTACACAAAATTAATAATGCAGAAAGACAAAGGTTATTTTCAAAAATCTAATTCAATTTCACAAATCCCTCTTCTTTTTAGAATAATTAGACTGCTCAAATATTTTTTGTGCCAAAAATTCAGGTCTATAAATGATGTCTAACATACCCAATGTGAAATATTCTGCTACCATTAAATAATATTTAATTAAATACTGATATTAATATTAAATATTATATTTACACAGAACCTGAAACAATATGAAACATCAGGAAACTGATTGTGAGGAGAACTGTAATAATCAGGTTTTGATCAGAGAAGCAGATCCACTGAGGAACATACGTAATAGGTATTTATTTGGGGGATTTATTCCTACACAATTGTGGGATCTGATTAAATAGTCTATGTGAGTCTGTGTTTCTGTGTCTGGTGCCTGAAGTCCACAGAGCCGACAGTTAGGAAGGGAAGATGGAAACAGAGTGGAAGAAGCAAGGACAAACCAGAACCTGCTGTCAGAGTCTAGGAGTTTAACCTACTAACAAGCTCCTAAGTTAGCCTTTTACTATTTACTCACAGTACAACAAGCAGCATGACCATGAGGTTTGTCTGGGTTCCCCTTGTCCCCCAAGTCCCATGGGGGCCATGCAGAGGGTCCCAGATGAATGCTGCACATATAGTGAATTGGCATCCCAGCTGAGACACTCTGAGTTTGGAAAATTCACCAAAATAAGTAAGTAGTAAGCAAACATGTTCTTATCTGTAAGTAAGATATTATCTCACCCTCAAGGTGGGCTTGCTGTAAACACAGCCCTGAGAAATGTCCAAGTAGGAGGAGACTTGCTCTCTTGACTCTCCCAACAAGAACGTCAGTGGACACTCCTAGCCCACGGTGGATTGCCTCCCTCGCTCCTGGGAGGCTGAGCTTGAACCCATATGGATGGGCTGGAGCCTGCCTCTGTCTCTCACCACCTCCAAGTCTCCAACTTTGATGATGGGTGTGTCCTGCAAGAGACCCGGTGCCCTTCACCTTAAAGCTAAACACACACCTAAGCCCAGGAGTTGGGGGTAGGGGGCGCCTGAAGGAGGATGAGGCAGGAGCTGCAGTCGATACAAGCCCAGCTGCGGTCCCATGCCAACCAGACGAGCCAGTGGATAAACGACAGCACTCACGATCTGTAACAGCGCCTCACTAAGCTTTAGAGAATAAAAAGCAAGCTGACTGCTGTTCCACTTCTGCCTTCTGAATCCTGTGCAAAATCTCTCTCATGACCTATGCTAACCCAGAACCATACCAGAAAGGGAATTCTGGAAAACACAATTTCAGCTTAGCTAAATTAACCTAACACAATCCACCCCAGGCCATGGACGTATGTCCTGCCCGTTACTTTCCTTCCAAAGCTATTAAGCCTCATTGTACATCTTTGGGCAACAAGACTCCTATCACTCTCGTTTCATGAAGGATTGGCTGAGAACCAAAGGGACAATGGAAACCACTAGTCATGTTATTGCAGGGGTTCCCAAGACCACCCCCAGGCTCAATCTTTCTCTAGGAGAACTCACAGGTCTCAGCATATAGTCATACTCACAGCTAAGATGTATTACAATGAAAAGATACAAAGCAAAATCAGCACAGGAAAAGCTGTATGCAGAGAAGTCTGGAAAAAACCAGGCACAAGCTTCCAAGAGCCCACTCCCAGTGGAGTCCCACAGGATGCACTTAATTATCCCAGCGGTAAGTTGTAACAACACATGTGAAAAGTTGTGTACCAGGGAAGCTCATCAGAGACTCACTGCCCGAAGTTTTCCTTGGGGGCTGGTCACGTAGGCATTCTCTGCCTAGCACATACCCAAATTCCAGACTCCCAGAAGGAAAGCAGGGGTTCAGCACAAGCCAAATCCAGTGAGCTGCTCTTTTCAGTTGTAGCCATGATGAGAACCTTCTCAGAACCCAAGCTCCCAGATGCCAGCCAAAGGCCAACAATGCAAGCTGATAAGAGCAAAGAAGGAGAGCAGAGGCTGTGATTAGGAGGCTATGAACGGCAATCTAACTGGAGTGGATGATCTATGTAAGGAGAACATGGGATCCAGGACTGGAAAGATGGTTGGGGGCCGAATAGGAAGAGCTCTGAACTACAGAACATGATTCAGGCTTTATAGAGTTGGCCACGGGAAACTACTGAAGACTTCTGGGCAAGTGGAGACATGATGAAAATGAGACCTAAAAAGTAAACTGGCAAAGATTATAGCAGCGTTCCTTAACTTTTGTTTTATTATTGTCCCCTAACACACAAACAAGCAGCTTTCACAGGCATTTTTTCCCCTAATCACCACTCCCTGTGATTTTTTTTTTTTTTTTTTTTTTGGCTGTGTTGGGTCATCGCTGCTGTGCACGGGCTTTCTCTAGTTGTGGTGAGCGGGGGCTACTCTTTGTTGTGGTGGGCAGGGTTCTCATTGCGGTGGCTTCTCTTGTTGCGGAGCATGGGCTCTAGGCGTACAGGCTTCAGTAGTTGTGGCATGTGGGCTCAGTAGTTGTGGCACGCAGGCTCTAGAGCTCAGGCTCAGTAGTTGTGGCACACGGGCTTAGTTGCTCTGCAGCATGTGGGATCTTCCCTGGCCAGGGCTCAAACCCATGTCCCTTGCATTGGCAGGCAGATTCTTAACCACCGCGCCACCAGGGAAGCCCTCATGAATTTTTAATACCACAGATATATTGCTTATCTGTTTATGTACTGTATGTATATCTATGCTTTACACACAAAAAGAGTAAATTTTTTTCAGCCCCCAAGAACCAACTTTCACCCTCTTAGGGGTGATATTTCCCCCATTGAGAATATATAGACTGTAAGATGTGTAGGACTGGAGGGTGATATATCAACAGATGGGAGTACAAAGTATTTTTGTATTCCTTGTAGCAACCTAAGCAAGGAAAGGGAGAAGGTGGCGCCTAATGAGAGAAAACGTGTTAGGTCCGAGCGCTATCTGGCGGCAGACGGAGCTAACAGCAGGAAGCGCAACCAGGAGGACAAGGAAAGGTTCAAAGAGGTGACACTTCAGGGGAGATGAGGCAGCAGCTTGCGGCTGGATTTCCAGAAGGCAAGAGGCCCAACGAGGCAGACGGAACATAGTACCAGGGCACCCGAAATGGTGACTGGGGCCTGCCAGCCACGATCGCCCTGGAGATGCGCTACACCGTGGCCAACTCACAAGACCAACTCACAACTCACAAGACTTCTCTGCCAACAGGCGAGAGAAGAGGCTGACACAAGACAAGGTTGCTAGAAAGAGGAATGAAGCAGAAGTGAAGTCCTGGGAGCCTGGGGCAGAAGGGGCAGAAGAAGTGGTGTCTTCAGACAAATCTGGGACCCAGAGATCAGCGATAGGAATCCCGCCCAGCAGGGATACCTCTGTGAGAGAGGTAGGGAAGTAGTTTAGATACCGTCTTCTTTACATCAACCTGATTGGCGCATTAGGAACGGGGTCAAGGCTTCTGGAAAGGAGACGCACTCGTGGTGCAAAGGGAAGTAGGAGAGCAAGGGCACGGGAAATTGGCAGGACTGGCAGAAGAGGCTCTAACCAGCACGGGCACTTACAAAGTCATTTCAGGACATGCAGTTCTAGGTGGCAGTCTGAGTGGTTATGAACCTTGGACTCTAAGAATGAGCATCAAGGCGTTAAAAATCTCACAAAAGAAAGAATGGGGGGGGAAGCCATCAGCGCAAGAGAAATGTCATCAAATTTCTGGGAAATGAAAGAAGGGAAGGACAAGTGTTGTCTGATGAAGCCCTAACCAAAAATACACAGAAAAGAGGCTGCACACAATGAGAAAGACAGACTGCCCCACGGCACCCCAGAAAAGATTGTGACTCACAAGTATCAAGTAGCATGGAGGTGAGAAAGGCATGCAGGGCCTAAAACAGAAGAATTAATTGAAAATCTGTATATGAAACAAGGCACATACACACACAATACCCTGGAGCTCAGAACCCCTCTCACCAACTACTTACCCCTACCCCCAGCCACAAAACAAGAAAGGAAGGAAAGAAGGAAAGGACGGAGGGAGGGAGGAAGGAAGCAGAGAGGAGAGGAGAGGGGAGAGGAGGGGGGAAGGGAAGGGAGGCAGGGAGGGGAGGGGAGGGAAGATCTTTTAAAAAGATTGCAGGGCATGTCTAAGGAGAACCAGGTCAGATAGTGAGTACGGCCACCCTCAGAGCCAAGCCACGCACGTGCTGAGATTTGGAGGTGCCCAGCATGCAGGTCTAGAGAGAAATCAGTCCAACCAAAGGATGGGGGCTCCAGGAAAGAAATCCCAGGAGGAAAAATGTGGGGAAGGTGCCGTAGAGTTCCCACAATGCTTGGATATTATAGACACTTAAGAAACAATAAAGGCAGATGTCATGAGGTTGGAAGATAAAAGTATACCCGGAGGTGTCAGTTTATCTCTTGTAAAAATAAAATACAGTGTGTGTGTGTGTGTGTGTGTGTGTGTGTGTGTGTGTGTGAAAAAAGGTATACCAGGAGGGAAATAAAATCATAGAACACAGCTAGGTTAGAGATTAGTCAATTATCTGAACTTTTGCATTTCAAATTGTAGAATCAATATACTGACAAAAGACTTAACTGGGATCATAGACCAGAGTGTTTATAGGATTACTCCTGACCATTTACAAAGCAAAATTACAGTTGACAAGAGTTGGAAGATGAAAAGGGGAGAGGAGAGGTGAAGTGTCTCTAGTACCCTTACCTTCCAAATGAGGGTTCTAGAGATTCTTTGACAGTTGTGGGAACAAAAAATGAAAATGTAAATATATTGTTTAAAGGTACATAGGTAACCTGGCAGGAACAAAAAAGAGCAACGTAAGAGCACTGAGAGGAGGGAGAAGAGAAGATGAAAGGAAAGTGGGGTAGATGAGCTTGATCACCACCTACTATGGCACAGAACCAACAGAAAACCTTGAACTAAATAAATGAGGAAAGAGTAGTATATATACATAGTAGTATTACAAGTATTACATACAAATATATATTTGATGGATGAAACTTCCTGGAAAAATTTAAACGGAAAATGATAAAAACGTTTAAGGCTTTAAGGCTACTTAAGGCTTTTGACACCCACCCCAGTGGGGAATGGCATAGGCTGGGAAGTGAGAGGATAAGGACTTCTTCTTTTCCTTATACTTCCACGTTTTTTGACTTTTTTACCTGGTGCATTTATTGCTTTGATAAAAAATAAAGAAATGTTTCTTTAATAAAAGGAAGTCATTTGTGTAGTAATAAGTTAGTTCTAGAAATAGGGGAGTAGCAGGGATGGAAAGGAGGGGGCAGATGTGATAGACATAATGAAGGAAGAATTATTTGGACTTGATTGATAATTAGTTTAACATAAAAGACATAGAAAAGGAGGATATAAAATTAGTCCCAAAGTTTTGAGACTGAATAATTAGAAGAATTTTAGAGCTACTACCAAAAACAGGGAATTTGGGAGGGCAAACTTGTCTGTGGGATGTGTAATGAATACAGCTTTAGACATTTGTGTATGAAAGGACAACGGTTTAAAAAAGTGAATTTAAATTTTTAAAATATTCCTTCAAGTATCAAAACCCAGAAGACAAATTCATTCTGCAGAAGGGGATTTTTTTTCTCTATGTGCACCTCTGGCTGTATCTTTAAATGCTGTCAGGTTGAAAAATGAAGAGAAATATACATCATCCATAGAAAATATCCAAAGACTTTACAGGGGAAGGCGACGTGCTCCGTGCTCCACTGCAGGGCTGGGAGCAGGAGAGAAGGTGGGACTTAACTACCAAACATCTCAGGGGCAAAAGACAAACCAGTGCTTCAGAAAACACTGAACATCCTAAACCAGGGAAAATAAGATGATTCTAAGCCACCAAGTGACAGATGAGTAACCAAGTAGGGAATTAAATTTTAAATTCACTTTTTGTCTGAGTGTTGGGGTGAGGAAGATTGTGTAGGAATACCCTCTGCTGCTGAAAAATCAACAACTTCAGTTAAGTAGAAGTGCAGTTTTATGTGATGCAAGTAAATTTATGCCAACAGCACCACCCACTGTCACAAGATAGACTACCACAGACTTGGTGGGAGATTCTTCAAAGCGCATGTGTACATACATATGTTCAAGGCGGAAAAAACATCCTCAGAGGTTTTTGATCATTAAAATTAAGTATACATTCAAAACCCAGTAATAAAATGTGTTTCCCCATTTATGTCAGCTAAATTAACTAAGGGTATATATTATTTGGAAGTTTCACTTATACCTAGGATGTAGACCATCATTCTTACCCTAATAAAGGAAAAATGCTGTGTATACCACAAAAACATTTTTTGGAAACCATCTGTGGTTGGCAGAAAAATGTCCCCACTCCCACTCCAAAAAAAAAAAAAAAATCCATGTCTTAATCCCGGGAGTCTGTGAGTACATGACTTCATATGGCAAAAAGGTATTTGCAGATGTGACTTTGAAATGGAAAGAGCATCTGGACTACCCAGGTAAGACCAGTGTAAACAACAAAGGCCCTTAAAAAAGGGAAAAAGTTGGAGACAGAGAAGATGTGAGGTCAGAAAGTAGAAATTGCAGTGAATTAATTGTTGGCTTTGAAGATGCAGGAAGGGCCCAAGAGCTAAGGAATCCAGGCATTCTCTAGAAGCTGGAGTAGACAAGGAGATGGATTCTCCTCTAGAGCCTCCAGAATGGAGCACAGTCCTGCCAACGCCTTTATTTTAGCCCAGTGAGAATGCTTTTGAATTTCCAGCCTCTAGAACTGTTAGATAATAATTTGTGTTATTTTAAGCCACTGAGTTTGTGATAAATATGTGATGTCTATATATTAAAAATCAGATAGTGGCACTTCCCTGGCGGTCCAGTGGTTAAGACTCCATGATTCCAATGCAGGGGACACAGGTTCAATCTCCCTGGTTGGGGAACTAAGATCCCACATGCCACACGGCATGGCTAAAAAATAAAAATCAGATAGATAGATATTTGAATTTGTAGTTTAAAAGTTTCCAAAAAAAAAAAAAAAAAAAAGCTCATGACAGGCTTCACTGGAAAATGTACCAAACATAAAAGGAAATTTTTCATACCAGTTCTACACAAACTTGCACAAGATAGAATAGAAATACTTCCCAACTCATTTTATGACAGTAGCGTTACTCTGATACCAAAACTAGACAAAAAAATATTTCAATAAAAGAAAACTGCAGACCAGTATCTCTCATGAACATAGAAACAAAAATTCTCAAAAATATACTAGCAAAACAAATCCAGCAACATAGAAAAGTGATAAAGCATTATGACAAAGTGCAATTCATCCTGGGAATGCAAGACTGTTCAAGATTTGAAAATCAGTTGATGTAATTCACCTTATCAATAGAAAAAGAAGAAAAACCAAGAGTCTAGTTCAAGATGGCAACATAGGAGGATCTTGAATTCACCTTAACAGACACACCAAATCTACAGCTACATAGGGAACAATTTCCTCTGTAGGGTTAAAAAAAAAAAACAAACACCTAGCTGAGTGACTCCTACACATCAAACAAATGAGGAAAAAACCCCACAGTGAAACAGGTGGGAGAGGCTGAGACACAGTCTCACCATAAACCCCACCCCAGAGCGACACCCCACAATGAGGACAGAACTCAAAACCCCAAGCTTCTCCCTGAGGAGCTAAGGGTTTGAACCATACACCAGGCACCCCGATTTTTAACACCTACCCCTGACAAACCCTCAAAATATCTGGCTTTTGAAAACCAATAGGGCTCAAACCCATGAGACCTACAAGACTACAGCAAAGTGAGAAACAGTTCTTCAAAGGCTGGCACAGATCACCCACCCAGGGCCCAGCACAGAAGCAGCTAACTGAAAAGTGCCCACACTTTCTGTGAAAGAGACTTGTGTGAATATCTTAAGGTGTCAGCCTGAGGGGCAGGCATCTAACTGAACACACCTCTAAAGGCCTCCTGAAATATTCTCCAAAGATAGAGGCCAGCAGGCACCGTATCTCACTCTCCCTGTGCCTCGCTCCAGGCCACTGGTATCTCCAGAAAAGAGCTTACACGCTCATCTGGTGCTCCAGGTGTTGCGGCTGCTGCCCAGATGTCCAAATCTAAATCGCCTGCTCTGGCGGCCAGCGCAGCTCACATGCACAGGTCCCGTGGAACTGTAACAAATGGTGAAAGAGCTCCTAACTGGCTACCCCCAGCGCACAGCAGAGATGCAAAAGACTGAGGCACCCAGTCTGTCTGTGAAAGAGGCCTGTTATATCTTCCTGGCTGCATCCTGAGGGGCAGGTTTCTAACTGAACACAACAGCTTAGGGCTAACTGTAATTCTCTCCAGAGACCCTGGAGGGCAGGCACTATCTTCGTGCTCTCCCTCTGCAACGGTCCAGGTTACCGGTATCTCCCATAGGGGAGCTTGGGCACATATCTGGTGCCCCAGTTTTTAGTCTGGTGCCCTGGTTTTTGTGGATGCCGCCCAGGGGACACCCCTTGATCCCTTGGCTCTGGTGGTCAGCGCTGCTTGCCTTCTTGAGGCTGTAACAAATGTGGGGATAATTCTTGGCAGACTGCCACTCTCAGGGCACTTCACAGAGAGCAGACAAAAACACACCCCCAGTCTTTCTGTGTAAGAGGCCTATTTGCTTATCTTGGAGCTTTGATAAGAGGGCAGGCTTCTGGTTTGGCACAATTATAGAGATCTGTAGAGGTGTTCTCTGGGGAAGGATGCCCGTGGGTGACATCTTTGCACACTCACTCTGCCTCACTCCAGACTGCCAGTCTCTCCCAGGAAGGAGCTTGTGCACTTGTATGATGCAACAATTTTTGCAGCTACTGATCAGGAGACACCTCGTGGTTACCTGGCTCTGGTGGCCAGCGGGGCTTGCACTCATATGTCCCACAGGACTCTTACAAACAAGTAATCCTTGACTGGTTACCCCTACTCAGGGCACAGCACACAGACAGCAGACTGAAAGGAAGAAGTAAAACTGTCATTTTTTGCAGATGACCTGATAATAAAGAGAAAACCCTAAAGACTCCACTAAAAAACTGCTAGAATAAATGAATTCAGTAAAGTTACAGGATAAAAAAAATATACATAAACTTGTTACATTTCTATACACCTATAACAAACTACCAGGAACAGAAATTAAGAAAACAATTCAATTTACTATTGCATCAAGAAGAATAAAATACTTAGGAATAAATTTAACCAAGGAGGTGAAAAACACTGAGAGCTACAAGACACTGATGAAAGAAATTCAGGACACAATAAATGGAAAGATATTCCATGTTCATAGATTAGAATAATTAATATTGTTAAAATGTCCATATTACCCAAAGCAATCCACAGATTCAATGCAATCCCTATCAAAATTTCAATGGTATTTTTCACAGAAATACAACAAACAATCCTAAAATTTGTATGTAACCACAAAAGATGCCGAATGGCCCAAGCAATCTGGAGAAAGAAAAACAAAGTTGGAGGCAACATGCTTTCTGATTTCAAACTATATTACACAGTTACAGTAACCAAACAGTCTGGTATTGGCATAAAAACAGACACACAGATCAACACAACAGAATCGAGACCAGAAATAAACCTAGGGATATATGGTCAATTAATGTTTGACAAAGGAGCCAAGAATATACAATGGGAAAAGAACAGTCTCTCCAATAAATAGTGCTGGGAAATTTACAGCCACATGTAAAAAAATGAAACTGGACCACTAAACTACACCATACACAAAAATTAACTCAGAATGGATTAAAGATTTGAATGTAAGACCTGAAACCACAAAAACTCCTAGAAGAAAACATAGGTGGTCAGCTCCTTGACATCAGTCTTGGTGATGATTTTTTGGACACCAAAAGCAAAAGCAACAATAGCAAATATAAACATGTGGGATTACATCAATCTAAAAGCTTCTGCAAAGCAAAGGAAACCATCAACAAAATTAAAAGGCAACTTACAGAATGGGAGAAAATATTTGCAAATCATATGTCTGATAAAGGGTTAATATCCGAAATATATAAAGAATTCAAATAATAATAACAACAAAAAATAATCCAATGAAAAAATGGGCAGAGGATCTGAATAGACATTTCTCTATAAAAGACATACGGATGGCCAAAACAGGTACATGATAAGGTGCTCAACGTCACTAATCAGGAAAACGTAAATCAAAACCACAATGAGATATCATCTTGCCCGTTAGAACGGCTATTATGAAAAAGACAAGAAATAACAAACATTGACGAGAATGTGGAGAAAAGGGAACCCTTGTGTACTGTTGGTGGGAATGTAAATTTATACAGCCCCCATGGAAAAGAGCATGGAGGGTCCTCAAAAAATTAAACTACCATATGATCCAGCAGTTCCACTTCTAGGTACTTATCCAAAGAAAATGAGAACACTAACTCAGAAAGATATATGCACCCCCATGTTCATTATTTACAGTAGTCAAGACATAGAGGCAACCTAAGTATCCATCAATGAATGAATAGACAAAGAAAAAGTGATAGCTACACACACACACTCACACACACACACACACACACGCACGCACGCACACAGAGCAGAATATTATTCATCCGTAAAAATGAACCTCTTGCCATTTGGGACGACGTGGATGGATCTTGAGGGAATTATGCTCAGTGAAATAAGTCAGAGAGAGACAAATACTGCACGATCTCATTTATATGTACAATCTAAAAAGCAAACAAACACTAACAGAAAAAGAGATCAGATTTGTGGCTCTCAGAAGCAGGGGTGGGGAGTGGGGAATTGGAAGAAAGTGGACAAAAGGTACAAACTTCCAGTTATGAGATAAGTAAGTCCTGGGGATGTAACGTTCAACGTAACTATACTTAACACTGCTGTCTGGCCTTTTGGAACTTGTTAGGAGAGAACCCTAAGAGCTCTCATCACCAGGAGAAACGTTTTCTTCTTTCTTTTTTTTAATCTACATGAGATGATAGATATTAGCTAAACTTACTGTGACAATCATTTTTCAACATACCTAAGTCACGCCGTTATGCTGTACGCCTTAAACCTGTCAGTGCTGTATGTCAATTATATCTCAGTACGCGGGGCTGGGGGCAGTAGAGGCAGTTGATTCTCAACTTGGCTCTGCATTAGAATTGCCTACGGAGAGCTTTTGAAAAAAAACAGCATGTCATATATACACACACATAATTTTCAAAGCTCTCACGGTTATTCTGATGACCAGCCAAGCTTGTGAAAAGAACAGTATCACTAATTAAGAGTTTTCAGTAGGAGAGTAGTCCATTTATTAAAATGTCTTATTAATAGCAATCACTTGCTTTTAAAAACATACATTTATAAGGGAGTAAATGAAAAAAGGAAATTGACACCAATTCAAGAAGCAGTTTGAAAGCAGAAAACTGAAAGGTAAATATTAGAAGAAAGAAGCCGCTTCTCTCTTTTTGCCTCTATATTGCCTGCTTTTTTATCTCAAAGAAGGTAGTAGATAAAAACAGGAAAAACAAGTTGTAACAGGAAAGTGAAAAGTAACACTCTGAAATTTTAGGTTAAGTTTTAAAATCAGCTTTTCTACTAAGCAACTAACATAAGCATTGCTTTAATTGATGCCCACATTAAACACGCCACCAATAAATCAGAGACCCCCTTCAACTCTTCCCTCATTCCACACTGCACAGACAATTCATTCTGCATGTTGTATTTCAAGCTTTTCACCCAAAAGCCAACTATAAATTCAGTTGTCAACTGACAACACTGTCAACCGACTAGCTTGAAAAAACATATCATTGTTAAGTAGGTAAATTAAATAAGTTTTCTTTAGACATACACCCACACGTAACTCAGGAGGAAGGAAACGTTTATTATTCATTAACCCTTTGAATGCAACCTCCATAATGTTTCAGGTTTAATTTAGTAGCAAACTTGATTAATAATATTTCCAGGAGTTCACAATTTCAAGGCTAAGGTTCTGGTTAAGGTAATGCGGTTATCAATTTAATATAAATGAAGTTTTTTAAAAAGGCTGAAAGCAGTCTGACCTCTTAAAG
The DNA here is from genome assembly GCF_005190385.1 of Monodon monoceros. Classification (NCBI taxonomy): domain Eukaryota; kingdom Metazoa; phylum Chordata; class Mammalia; order Artiodactyla; family Monodontidae; genus Monodon; species Monodon monoceros. The sequence continues at coordinate 117,457,455 of NW_021703777.1, forward strand.
GAAAATATAAATGATCCAGACTTTAGTCTTAGTAACATAAGTACACTTCAGGACTATGACAGTCAAAGAGAAGGATTTTAAGTGAAGATCAGAAAGGAGCACTACTATTTTCTTCTACAACATATATGTTTTGGTCATAGCATGCTGGCATGAATAAGGCAACGTGCCACGCGCTGGCGTGCAGGAAGTGCAGTGAGATGCACTGCAGGAAGGCAGTGGTGACGGTGGCAGGCACGGTGCAGGGTCTCTCCCCAGGCGCACATCAGTCATCTTCTCCACAGAGCAGCAGGAGGGCTTTCTTATAGTCCCCAGATGTGTCCCCCTGAAACCCAAATGTACTCCGTTAACCCCCATGACTCACAGAAAATAAAAAACTAAGACATATCTGGCAACAGGTTTTATTCACATGACGTTTCCCCCATGTGGGTAATCTCTCTGTGAGTGCCTTTCACAACAGGAATGCTTTACAGAGAATTTCCTACTGATGCAACTGATGTTTAACTTTCTAATTTTACCCCTTAAAAGCATAGTTCTACCTAAGACAGTGAAGTATGTTCTTCCCTCTAGTAACACAGAGAACAGGGAAGCTTTTACAACCATGTTCAAGTCAAGGTTTCTAAACGAACTCTGAGTCTCTCATCACAGCAGTCCCTAACCTTTTGGGCACCAGGGACTGTTTTCATGGAAGACAATTTTTCCAAGGACCGGGGGGCAGGGGATGGTTTCGGGATGATTCGAGGGCATTACATTTACTGTGCATTTTATTTCTATTATTATTACAGCAGCTCCAACTCAGATCATCAGGCATTACATCCCGGGAGTTGGGGATCCCTGTCTTATCACATAGCATATGGCTGGCTATGGGGGGCAATGCTGGGACCGCCTGGCTGTTATGGCTTTGCCTCAAAGACAGAAGGGTAAGGTACATTTTGCCTCTGCTCGTGTCATGCACAGATGTGTGGGATAAGTTAACGTTTCAAGCTATGAGTCACTGGGAGAACTCTCTAGTACCCTTCAGCCCAGCACACGACGCACACACAAAGTTCAACGCTTTCTCAACTGAGATGCTGCTTTGCACACAGCCCACATTCCCCTTTATCAAAGAGAAAGACCAAGACAGAGAGACAAAAAAAGACAGAAAGGCAGACAGAGGGAGGGAGGGAGGGAGGGAGGGAGAGAGGAAAAGAAGGAATGAGGAAGTCGAAAGGCCTTAAGCCAAATTTAATTATAGGCCACAGTGTCCCTTGCTTTTAAAAGGATGAAAATGACAGTAATACTTAAGTTCTTTACTTACTCCTGATATGACCTGGTTGGTTCTTTCCTGAACTCTGAACCAATACCAGAGATAAGGTGATAACAGACAATAAAGAAAGAAAACACTGATATGAAAGAAAGGAGAAACTAATAAAGACAGCTGGAACTGATAAAAGGCAGAAAGAACCAACATATTATTACCGTGGACAAGACTGGGTTTAGTGAGTCATCTGTCACCACTACTAAATAATGCTTCTAAGCTCACCAGGAGCCTCGGCCTTCACCAAGAGCCAGTCTTTCACTCAGGAGCCATCACCCGTACTTCAGGGGACATTACGCCAAACTTTGTAACTCACAGCTCTAATCACATCTCTAAAACTCTAAACTTAACACAGGAATTAGGTTCTCCCACCCATGTCTTGCAAGCTATGCACTGGTCTGCTGTGGATTTCTAAACATTTAAAGAAAGGTTCTACTACCTTAATCATGGAATAAAGAGAGGTGGCAAAATTCTTCCTAAACTCCTTCCTAATGTTAAACAGATCGATCTCACTTCTGGAAACCACAACTCTGATGAGGGTATGATCATCTGTCCCAGCTCCCTTTAAAAAAGAACAAAAGAGAGGCACGTGTTTAAAAATGTCAATTATAGCATCAAACTCCCCTGAGTTGGGGTGAGTCAATAAAGTAAAACAATTTGGTAGAATTGAACTACCTGTTTTAAGGAGGAAAAAAGACTCAAAGTCTATCATCTAAAACATACGAGAGATAAATTAATTAGATAGAAGATTCAAGGCATGCACTTACCTTCATAGCATAGTAGAGGGTTTCTGCAAGGTAGGCAGGTATACTGCGAATGGATTTCACTACAAAAATAAGTAATATAATGGTCACATGCTATTCTGATGTGAAAAGGATAAAGTAATTAAAATCAAAGCTGCCTGACGCTTATAGCTCTACTTAAATACAGTATAAAAGTAACACAGGCTCAAGAGCTGCTCATTTGCAAGCTGCTCTGATCTCCTGACTACAGAGAATCTCCATAGATACTGGCTTGAGTTTTCCGTAGAGTTCTGAGTTCTACACAGAAAGGCACGTAGGACGGGGGCTGCAAGTTTTTCAGTGCCCCTTTCTTCTATGAGCACCTTTTCACTGTAACAGTTTTGGCAGCCTGGGCTGTTACGCCACAACCTTCTTCATCCCCAGTAAATTATACAAACCTCCTGGGAGTTTTCATTCCAATATATTCAAGCAAATAATGTAAGATTACTACCCCATCTAATCTGACAAACCTTAGACTATCTGTCTGAAACCTTAATATAGGTATTCCCTCCGTATTCTATTGATATAACGTCCATGATTCACACAGAGCAGCACAAGACTCACCCATTTTGGTAGAAACATCCAGATAAACTGGTAACAGAAAAGAGTATCTTCCCCGAACACGTACATATCTATTGTATGTTAGGGCTCCTCAGAACTCAGTCTGCTTAGCTTCAGAAACTATCATAAAAATTCCCTAATATATAAAAATAACAAATCCTTGATTGGGGGTGGTGTGTTCTTCTCCAATGCTTAAGAAAACAGCCACCAGTAACTAAATCTGTCATAACTTTTATGTGTATTCTATTATGAAGGGGTCATCTAAAAGATTTCTGTTAAAATTCATTAACTGTGGGCTCAAATGAAAGGTTACTGTTAGTGCTGGTATATACACACATTTAGCTTATTCTCCAGAAGACAGAGAGAGAGCACAGAAGCTTCAGCTCAACACCAAATACTCAGAACAAATAGCAGACAGAGGTTCACTCCAAACCCATATGAAAGCTGGGACCACAGGGAACTCACAAACTACATTCTCCCTGGAATTTGGTGAGTACGTAATACGACAATAAACTGCACAAACTCGTTTCTCCAATTTTTCCAGGTTATTCTGAATATTTAGCTAAAATAAAATTCTAAACTATTTACTCAGAAAAATAACCACTATCACACATCTTCCATTATATCAAAGATACTTATTCTAAATCAGATTCCAATTTCTCAGTCTGCTTCAAAACTGTGAGGATGGTATTCTAAAGAAAATAAAATTTCACAGATATCAGAAGTAACATTTACAAGCCTCTGAGATTACAATGCCCACATTTCAGATTCACAGTGAAACAGTAATACTTTTAATGCAGCTTCAAAATGATTTTTAAACAATTCTCTTAATGTTTCCATAAGATTAAATGAAATAACCAGATATTTCACGTATTTCCAACATCAAGACAGATTTTGAATTGGAAATTTAGGAGTTTGCTTCACCCAAATATCATGATAAGCTCTTTTTTAATAAAGAAATAGATGGTTATTTTCAGATATAGCTTCAACTGAATAAAATACTTTAACTCTTAACACCATGAATATTATATACATTATAAAATTACCTACCAACAGCAAGGAGCAGTTGTTCCAAATTACCAGAAGTCTCTCGGTCAATGGTTTCTTCAATTTGAAATCCTGATATAGTCATGTATTTGTCAAACACTAGAAAACAGGAAAACAATTTATGAATCACTCTTTCCAGAAAGATACTTCCTCTCACCAGGCACTGTCCTACCAAACACAAATCTCCCCTTTCTCCTTGCTGACAGACCTTGATTTTGTTCAGAGCCTCAACGTGCCAAGCCCGAAACAATGGATTCTAAGTGTTCTTTGTTCACTCATTTCCCAGCCCCTCCTTACTGGTTATAACCAATGAGATCTAAAGGGAAATCTGTGGGAGAGGATTCTGAAAAATCTTTCTCTTTCCCAATTAAAAGTAACAGACAGATATGGTGAGTTTACCCCTTTCTTTTCTTCTTGCTGTGAAAATGGTTGGTATGTTTGGAGCAACAGTAGTCATCGTGTGACAACGAAGTACCGAAGATGAGAAAGAGAACCAAAGCACTAAGGACAGCGGAGAAGGAAAACAGAAAGGGCCTACATCCTGCCAAATCAGCCAAGGAATCTTACCTACAGAAAGCCCAATATTAAAGCCACTATTAGTAGGGTTTTCTGTCACTTGCCCGTGAACTTATTCCCACTTGATACCACAAGTACTGATGAATACCCAGAAGTGAGCTCTTAGGTAACACTATCTAAGAGGAAATACTTGTAGTGAGCTACAGCTCAGTGATTTGTCACCATGAGCAACAATCTAGAGGCCTATCTCCCTCATCACCCTGATAGCAAAGAGTGGACTAAGGATCTCTAAGTCTTGTAAAAGCTACAAGAGAAGCAGAGAACTATGAGATTTCTCAAGGTCACCAAAAGGAAGAAATTTAAAAACTGATCCATTCCGCAAGAGCCTGTTATGCAGCAGGTATTTTGGCATACTGACTTGTACTTTCAAAATTAATCAAAGTACCATACGTATCATACACATTTTTATCACTCACCCCTTCTCAAATGAGACACACTTCGTGTTCCAAAGATAGTAATAAACTTTTCTTCATCCGTTCCCCATTTAAGTTCTCCAGCCTGAAACAAAGCCTGTGAAAATTTCAACCTCAATTAATAAATTGTTCTCCCATCTCATGTCCAGGTTCTTAATCACACTTGGGTTTTACTCCCTGAATATGAATTTGCCTGATTCATCATCTTATGTTTTTCCGTTCTGATGTTTCCTACTCTGAAACTCAGCTCACTAAGTCTGGGGCTACTTGGGAGCTTGCCACTAAACTGTGGCAAAGCAATAAAGCAGAGCAATAGTGCCAGGTTAAATGTCCCCAAAATGTCTACCATGACTTCCAATCATTCAGGAGCAATGATGTGGTTGGTGGAAAGTTCTGATTACCTCACTGCTGATACATCCATTTACAGACTGGGAAAGTTTAACTAGGAGCTAAGGGGTCTGCGTTTTCTGTTTTGCTTGCTCTTGTAGCTGTTCAGTAATACATGATAAAACTCCATATTCTCTCTTTACAACTGAAATTTAACCAATGCTAGCTACAAAAAGTTTTCCCATTTGTAAAAGATCACAACGAATTTTTAAAACATTGTTAATACAGCACAGTGCCTGACATACAGCAGGCACTTAACATATACTTGTTGAATAGTTTGAGTGTCTACATTTACCTTTTTACATGGAAAAGAATATATGCTTTCCAATGTCCATATCATTGCTGAAAAAATTATATACAAACATCATCATTAAATCTGAGTCCACTTATTGGGTTGTAGATTATTTATTAAAACCCAAAGCATCAATCTTTAAAATGTCTATACTACCCTTCTAATCATTTCAAGGTAAGTATACCTATTAAAGCAAGCCAAATGCAATTTGCTGAGACTACTACGCCGAGCTGCCTTTACAGCCACAAGCGGCAAAACAAATGATACGAGGTGATCAAAGCACGTGTTTGGATGTAGGAATTTTGATCACAGTATGTTTAAGAATATAGACTACGCTACTACAGGTCTATTTTGTATTACACTTCCAGAGAATCATCTCTATGCTCAATATTGAAATTAATTTATTTTAATGATAAAAATACACAACATCAATCCTGGTCATGTGAGCATGCTCTTCAAAACTAAAAAGAGTGTTACTACGAAAGTCATGCAAGTATCTAAACCTTAGAACTATATCAGGGTGCTGTACACCTCTCTTAAGATAACTTTTTTAATCTAATTACAAAAATTACACATGTTCATTGATAAATTTTATAAAACAGAGAAAAAACATAAATAAGGAAATTTAAATTACCAAGAATATCAACATCCCAAAGATACTGGCTACTACCTCTAGTATGTTTTCCACACACAGATGAGATATACGTATACATTAATGCCTAAAAGTGGTGAAGGGCTCATCCTGTACAATACTGCAAGCGCTGCTGAAGCCTCCTTTCTTACCAATTGTTCTATATCTCTAGGGATGTTCTCTAGTAGCTGTAGCAGTTGTATGGAAAAACCTGGTGAGATGGCTACTTTTAACTATAATCTCTTAATTTTCTTGGAAGAATTACGTTTGGGATCATTACCTAGTCTAAAACTACTACTAACTGAATCATATGCAATAATAATGACGGTATCATCATATACAGCAATATTTAAAAGTCTTTTGTTTTGCCTTGTCTTAATGTAAGGGTTAAATGAGGCTGCCCAATATCCACGGAGCTCTTCTGGATGAGGGACCCTCACACCTCCTCACCCTCCCCCTTCCCTCAGAGGGGGCTTTACAGTTTAGCCCAAGCAGTTTGATAACCTCTGGTTCAGTGCAAAGTACAGAGGTTTTGGAATCAAAACAGAACTGGTCCTGTCCTATCTGTGAGTCTTAGATGAGTTACTTAATCTCTTCTTGAGCCTCAGTGTCTTCACCTACACAGTAGGAATAATATTTCTATAGAGTTATTAATGGAGATTATATAACTCACATAATGAATGCACTGAACAGTGTCAGGCAATCAATAGCAGGTACTCAATAAGCATTGATTCCCTTCTCCCTCCTTCCTTTAAGAGTTCAACTTTCTCTCCAGAGAAAGCATAAAACAAGGATTTGGTAGGGGAGGAAGTAAAATCAGTTCAATGCATTAAAAATGTTAAAAAGTTAAGTGAATTAACTACAAAATGTTCAATTCCCAGGTGAATGACTCATTGAGGCTTATCAAATCCCTGAAATAACAGGAATCCTCTTAGTGCCAGGTATCAGTAGGGAAAAAAATTCAAATGCTTATAAAAGGGCCCCTTAGTTGGATGACTCTCAATTAAGAAATCTGAAATTCCCATCAGTGATGGGAAGCCCAGGTACCCTTGCTACAAGGTATAAATGGGTGTGTTCCTTTTTTATAATGCTGAAAGGGTAATTGTTTTCAACAGGCTGAATTAATTAATAAGATTTTTATGAATCAAAGATCAACAGCCAGTCTGTATTCTGTGTTGTCCCTGGTCACTGAAAAGGTAAAGAAAGCCTGGATACTGTTTCAGGGGTATGTTAAAGTAACTTCGTAAGTCAGTTTTCAGATGTACAAAGTTTCCCCTTCAGGGTTCGGAATGGTCATATCCCCTGCAGCAGAGGTTAAGTGATGCCTATACAGCCTCAGTACTCAAAGTGCGGCCCCAGGACCAGCACGGGCATCACCTGAGGGCTTGTTAGAAATGCAGATCCCAGGCCCCACCCAGACCTACTGAGTCAGAATCTGCAGTTTAGGGAGCTCCCCAAAGGATTTATAGGCACATTAAAGTCTGAGAAGCACTGCTCTACAGTGAGTGCTCCAAGCAGAGAAATCAATGAAAACGAGGTACAAATGTACTGTTCCCGTTCAGTAGCCTCACGCTGCAGCAGTGCTCTCGTCACACCACCAGCTGTGCTGGGAAACCTGCCCACCCACCGCCCGCTAATGCAGGCCTCACTGCAGTCGTCTGAGACTATTAAGCTGCTCCTTTCACCGTGACCATGACCCCTGAAAAGCATGCAGAAGTCCCAGTCCTGAGAGCAGGAGTGTGAGAGCCAGCACATCTCCTACAGACCCACAGACAGTGCAAGCCTGGAAAGCAACAAGCTCGTCTCAGCAATGAGCAAAGCCCCTAACAGCTTGGGAGGATGGGTTTGTAAGTAGGCCGGGTTAAGCGAGATCTTTCCTTCCAATCTATACTTACTAAGCCTGTTTTACGGTAGCGGAAAGGAGAGAAAGGAGCTAACGGGTAAGAACGCCAAGACTGTTGTCTAGTGAAAGAGGAAGGGCTTTGGGGTCAGATGGGCCCAGGTGGAAATTCCAGCTCCATTCCCACTCAGTGGGGGCCATGGGCTTGTTTCTCGAACCCCTGAGCTTCAGTTTCCTTATCTAGAAAACAGAAATGATCCCCTCTATGTTAGAGTTATGCACTGGGTCACTCGTCAGCAACTCATAGTTACTAAGTGCTAACCATATGCTAGGGGCAAAGGATACAGATTGAACTGACAGCTCAGAGTGCCCTGGGTGGTCAGTCAGGTAAATAGGCAGCTTCCATATTAGGTGGCAAGAACTGTGGCAGGAAGCTTGAGATGCTATAGTCTCCCCTGTAAGGAGCACCTGACACACACCTGGGGGTCAGGCCGGGAGACCTGAAAAGCAGCTAATTTGAGGACTGGCCCCTGAAGAGGAATTATTTAAGGGACGTACACTGTGTTTTAGATATAATGCTATTGCACAGTTACTGAAGTATAGTGTAAACATAACTTCTATATGCACTGGGAAACCAAAGTAATTCATGTAACTTGCTTTACTGTGATAGTCACTTTAGTGTAGTGGTCTAGAACCAAACCCACAACATCTCCAAGGTATGCCTATGAGAGACAGGACTACGATATGTGATTCTAGGAACCCAAGTAATTCCTTTATTACCATTTTCCAGTTTTCAGGTCTCATGTTTCAAATTTCCTAACACTTATTTCCTACATTTGACTACTTTATAAACCATACTGAGACGATAATGGAATTTAAAAGCCACTTAAGTACAAAATTTCATTAGGGAGTGACTAAAGAGCAACTGACAAAAGAACAATCCTGTTTAGAAGTCTATCAAAGGAAAGGTGGAGGAATTTTCAAATTCTACAATAACGTGTCATCTATTACGTAATAAAACACCATTTACCACTGAAGTATTTTTTCTTCTTTATCCTTTTCTACGAAGAGACTGCCACATTGGCAGTAGAATCCGTAACACCTGGTTTTCTTGTAAAATTCTCTATTTTGAGAATGTCCCATAATCTAAAGGAAAATAACATATCCAGGTGGAACTCATTATTTACATGTAATTTATTTTATTTCATTTCAGCCTTGGGATAAAACATTTTGTTGGCCATCTACTTACATGGGTCTTATGATTTGTAAACGACCCGTTAGACTATTTTTAGATGCTATTACACATATTATGATTTGCCATTAGCATGGATTCTTTTTTCATTTATGTCATAATAAAGTCATCACAGATTAAGTCTCACTCACCTGAGCATCTTGTTCAACCTGTGCTTCATCAATTCCAGCATCAGGGTCTCTATTAGCCTAGAAGAGATAATATGTTATGTTATTGCATTACATGAGTATTTCTGTTCTAAAGAAAAAACGGTTCCACCTAATGGTTTTGCACATAAAGCTTTTTCTCTTAGGAATAATATGCATTAATTAAGATCTTATCAATCCTACAATATCTTTACATTATCACACAAACACTGTCCAAAACCAACCTGACCCTCTTGATTTTAAAATCTATGAATAAAAGAGGACAGTGATATACAAAAAAACCCCCAAAAAACTATGAGTTAGCTATTACGAGTTCAGGTCAGATATTCTGAAACACAAACACACACTGGCACCTCACAGCCAGAATCAAGCAAGTACCAGAAATAAATAAAAGAATTTTAAGTGACTTGACTTAACTAGATTCAGACCAGTCCAGCTTCAGGTTTTTTAAACCACAAAGAGCCTCCACCCAATACCTGAAGGAGGACCACCAACATCCTCTGGTAGTACCCTGAAGTGTCCCCCACCACATCATCTTCCAGGCTCGAGCCATATTCTGCAACAGAATAATTTCACACTTATTTACAGCTTCTTTCAACTAGAAAAGGATATCTTGCCCCATTAATCAAATGGAAGAGACATAAAGGAAGAAATATTTGATCAGCATAATAGTTCATGCTTCTCTGAGCACTCTGAAGACTGAAGGCAAATGTTTTAAGTGGTGAGTGGCTGGAAGAAAAGAAATTAAAGTCTCCCAAAAGCACACAGTTCAAACCTAAATCATGACTCGGCCATTTAGAAATGCTCTCAACCAACGTAGTTATTAATCTGTTATTAATCAGATACGTGATGGTACTGGAAAGTCTCTAAAATACAATCAATCTTAATTTTAAACTTTGTTTCCCTTTCTTTCAAATGTTTTACATGATTCATCTCGAAAGGTCTTCCACTCTCAAATATTCTGAGTTTTTTTTTCCTTTGGGGCATGGCCATTCCTTCTCCTAATAAGATATTTTTCCTCTGCAACAAATAAAGTTAACTCTGAGAGACAGCAGTGATATTTTAAAATACGCCCTTCTCCCCTCCATTTCCAGCTATTCGACAGACATAAAGCCACAGCAAAGGGGAAAACCAGGATCTACAAGAGTCTACAGGCACTTTTCACCGTCTCACAACCAGCTGCCATTGAAGGAAAGGAGGTATTACTCTAAGGCATTTAAACATTTCATCATTATTTGAAAGGAGACAAAGTTTAAAAGTTTGACACTTCTAAAGATACAAAAGAGATACATATCTAATTCAATCAGTTGCTCAAATACAAAACCTTGAAGGAATTTTTTATTCCTTCCTCTACTCCAACACCTATATATAATCAACCACCAAATCCATTTATATTTCTCCTCTGATTCGCCTCATACCTCCCACCAGCCTAGGCTGAGCCATAACTACCCAGCTTACCTCTCCCAACACAGCTACCTAATCAGCCTCTTAATTCAAACCTTCTTCCTGACCTCAATTGCCCCTTTAATACTCTACTATCCATTCAGGAGCTTACAGTGCTTTTGAACCAAGTCCAAACTTCTAATCCAGTCATACAAAACCATCTGTAACAGAGCCTAACTGCACTTATTCAGTTTATCTCCACAATGGACATGCGCATTCCCTCCACTACAGTCACATTCTCTTTGTTCCCTCAGTATACTTTTGTCAAACTGGTCTCCATGCCGTGGCAGACAGTGGGTGGACCTTGACCAAAAATGCCTTCTTCACCCACTCGAAACCTATCTAGTCTTGAAACCCTGGCTCAGTGTCTGACTGCCCTGTGAAGAAGCCTCTCCTTACATCCAAAGCCAAAATGACCTCTCTTCTCTGAATGAATTCTTTCATTAAACATGTTCGATGTTTGAATTTTACTATCCTGTAACTCTTGCAGCTTTTTCTAAGTCATGTCATCCCTAAATAGATTGCAAACTCCTTGAGGACAGGAGCTTTGTTATGTGCATCTTCTGCATCATTCATGACAGCCAGTACGCTGCTGGACACATAGCAAGTGCACAATAGCACGGCTGACTGGATGGACCACACACAGTTACTATACCTCTTGTGGCACCCCATCTGTCACCCGGCAGCACAAAGGCTCATTCATCAATGTCAACAACCCCAGAAGGAGATATGTGAATGTTATATCAGGTAAAAACTCAAGCGTGATCACCTGCAGCTGAGATACATGTATCACCTCTGCCTTAGTGGTTGGGTCCTATCCAACTACAAAAAGAGGAGCAGGAAAGAAAGATTCCAGCGCTTCAAAAGGTAATTGTTGGGCTTCCCTGGTGGCGCAGTGGTTGAGAGTCCGCCTGCTGATGCAGGGGACACGGGTTCGTGCCCCGGTCCAGAAAGATCCCACATGCCATGGAGCAGGCTGGGCCTGTGAGCCATGGCCGCTGGGCCTGCGTGTCCGGAGCCTGTGCTCCGCAACGGGAGAGGCCACAACAGTGAGAGGCCCGGGTACCGCAAAAAAAAAAAAAAAAAAAAAAGGTAATTGTTTAGTGGCCATAAATTTCACACCATTCTAACTTGCTGGGTTACACGGTCATTTCTAAGATTAACCAACTAATGCCAAGATAGGGACCCATTTTCCTAGCTGCAGGCACTAGGCTTGGAGGTCTGTTGACTGAGCTGACAATCTGGACAGTCTGATCCTCCTAAGTCACGCAGAGAGCAGAGTCTTTTACAGAAAATCTGATGAGAAAAGAATTCCCTACTTTTACTTTTTATTACATTTTCTTGGTTCCATTAACAGGATATGCTTCAGATTGAAATATAGGTTTTTTTTCACGCAAAAAAATTTTAAAAATCCAAAAGAAAAGACACCAAAAAGAAAGTCAAAATGCAGAGTAGTCAAGCACTCCCCTTAGCTAGAATGACATACATTTACTCAGACATTATCGACTCTGATTTGGACAAGGTTTCTTTTCCTTTTTAATAATTCTTAACTTCTACCAACATAAAACTGAAATTTTTAAGGAAGAAAAACCACTTACATCTTAAATTTAATGTGAAAGAGACAACCTGTATATCCCAACACTGACTGTAAATCCTATATGAAAATAAGTCCTATCCTCAACAGAAGTTTCTTACAAATACTAAAGTAGTTATAGGTATAGAAAAAGGCAGTCTCTTCCCTACTGAAAGAGAAACTAGCTTGAATCGTCGCTTATTTGTTTACTCATTCCTTCACTCATCCAGAAATCACGTATGGCCTGCCCTCCTATAACTCCAAAGAACTCCATTCACTTTAGAGAAATGACAAAGTGACAGCAGAAGTGAAGGGAGATGTAATTCGAAACAGTTACCTTCTTCATAAACTTGCTTTATGGCTCTCAGTTCTTCAGGTGTCCTTGAAGCAATAATTTCTGTCAGGACTTTTTCATTTGTCCCAGCTCCCTGTTTGGAGATTTATTTTTAATAGAAAAAAACATGTTAATAAGATTAAAAAGAAAGTGATTTTCCCAGAACAGATGTTACCCCAACTGCATAAATATATATATATTATCCAACATAACGTTCACTTTCTATATGAGTTCTATTAGTTATAGAAATACGAAATTTCAAATTAGTTTTCTTTCCAAAGACAATTTTATCCTTTTTTGCCTAATGAAAAAAATGTTTATTGTATGAATGTGTCTACATATATGACATATAACAGATTACATAAATTTGTAATTTTATCAGTTTAATTCTAAATAGTTTTAAAGGGAAACATTTTAATGAAACAGGAAATAATAAAAAGGCTGAAATAGTAAAAATGAAAACTTCACATAAATTTACATGGAAGAACTCTGATACTTAAACAATATGTACCTCAAAACATAAACAACCCTGCCCTCAAATTAAGTTCTCTATGGATCACAGGGAAATTCTGCAACACAGGTAAAAATAAATATAGCATGGCTTGATTATTAGGAATCAGTTATTGGATCAGCATAAAGGAACTGGGACTTGCTTTCTGGATTTTTAAAGAATAATTGTAGTTGCTTTTCCTTTTTCTGATTATAAGTCATATCTACACTACTAAATTAGAAGATACAAGCAATGACATAGCTGAACTTAATTTTAAAAGATAGCATATTTAAGCCTTAATTTCCTTATATTTCTGTTGCTTTACCAAAAAATCAAACACTGAAAGAACTAGGTTTATGCTCGGGCAGAATTTTAGCTACTGCTAATATTTCAGAAGGCTGCAAAAATGCCCATTTCCAATAACCTAAGATTTTATTTATTCCAAAGAATCATTGTAGGAAAATGAAGAAGCACAGAAAGGTTCCTAACTTGATAAACCCTCTCCTCCCTCCACCTGAGCTACATCATCTCCTTGTTGTTAATTTCAGTTTGTCCATCCAAAACCTAACTACTAGTGACTGAGTTATTCCCTGTCCCATAAGTCTAAACAAATGATTCAATGTAATCACATTTATACAACATTGCAAACACCAGGCAAGGGAATATACATTTAGTTACTTGCTACAATGAAATTATATCAAGTTTACCAGCTGCTTCATTTTAGTATTTAGAAGTACAGGAAAGAAGGAAAGGGTATTAGAAAATCTTTCTTATCTCAAAATTCTCTCCAAAGCTTCATCTTCTATGCTAAAACGATTAACAATATTATTGTTCCCTAATCAGGCAACTTTCTAAACTAAAAGATAAAATACCTAATCTGTAACATTTTAAAAACATATCTCAGGGCTTCCCTGGTGGCGCAGTGGTTGAGAGTCCGCCTGCCGATGCAGGGGACTCGGGTTCGTGCCCCGGTCCAGGAAGATCCCACATGCCACAGAGCGGCTGGGCCCGTGAGCCATGGCCGCTGAGCCTGTGCATCCGGAGCCTGTGCTCCGCAACACGAGAGGCCACAACAGTGAGAGGCCCGCGTACCGCCAAAAAAAAAAAAACAAAAAAAAAAAAACACAAACATATCTCAAAATTAGAAAACAAGCATGAAAATAAAGTACAAAAGGCTGTAAAATACACTAAAATTTTAAAAACCCACTACTACTGAGTTAACTATACAAAAAGACTAAATGACACACTTGTCATTTTCTCTCTCCTTTTCTTATTGCCTCCTACGCAGTTTTGTCCTTCAAGAAACCCTCAGTGAAATAATTCAATTTGTTTTAATATAAAAATACCATAACCTGCTGTATAAAAAAAAATTAAATAAAATTTAAAAAAAAGAAATAGCTGTTAGAACAGCTAATTGTCATGTATAATGACTGTAATAGACTGATGTGATGATTTATATGTTCCAAAAAAAATAAAAAATAAATAAAATAAATAAATAAAAATAAAAATACCATAAAGTAATTACCAACACAAAATAATATTATACACATGACAGGAATATTCCTCGCACTCATCCTTTCACCTTAAGAGCATGCTTCAGTTCATAGGCATCGTAAAGCCGAGAGGGTTTCATCAGAGCCACAATTAATTTTTCAAATTTTCCAGTCAGTTCTGATTTCAGGTCATCCAGAAGGTCCTAACTCACAGAAAATATAAATTGGTTAACCATGCAGAAATTTTAAGGAGGTTCTTCTTAAATATGAACAATAGCCCTTTGCTCTAATGAATTCTTTACATTGCTATCTCCAAGTAGAAGACACATGAGCTAAACAACACCCTGTGGCTTTTAATAATGTACTTTTGACATCTGACCTTAACCTAAAGCAAAGCCACTCATGTGTCAAGGTACTTGTTTTTAAGATGTTTTTCTTAATCTCAGAGATTTTAAAAAATGAATGCTTTTTATAAAAAATATTTATTTTAAAATAAGCCTAAAATATTTTAAAAATACTCTTCTGAGAAACATGTCTATCTCAAAAAAATAATTTCCCCAAAATATCATAATGCATTTTTACAAAGGACAAAATTTGGCCTATCATACCTAAACAAAACAATGTTTTCTTTTCTCTCCATATCTAGTGATATTCTAATACATACATAATAGATTATGTTCATTACTATGCCCCTGACTACTGCAGGACAGCTGCTATTAAGGGGAACTTGCATAATTATAAAGATAAAAGCAGTATTTCTCATCCATTTCAGTTTCAGCACACAGGCAACTAGAATTTGTGTTTAAAATACATGCTTTTTTTTTTCTTTGCATTTGTTTCTCGAAATAATGAACAAAAATTTTCAGAATAAAGCTACGTTTTTCATGTCTGTACTAATTCATTTAGTGACAAATTTAATTTTTACTTTGAATTGTTAATCAAATAAGAACATTTAAATCAATGAATTAAAAACTCATTTATTAAAATATCACTCCAAAAGGAACCAAGTGTGACTGTGTCAGAGCAAAACATATTTCAATACAGGTTTACACCTGGAAAATAATACAACAATCCTGAGTGGGAAATACAGAAGGAAAGAAGGGCAGTTATCCCCATTGGGATCTTTCAGCACCTATACAGTGTCAAGTGAGGAAAAACAATCATATGAGGATAAGTTGAGTGAGCATTTTAACCAACAGCTGATAACTAAGAAACAAACTAGAAAAGAAAAAAGGAGGAATAGGAAAGTCAGAATCGTAAGATTCATGATATTTACAAAAGAATATTAGTAGATTTCAAACTAGTCTTAAAAGAGAAAGCTGCTCTCACATTCCACCTTGGGATGAAGTACAGTCTTACCCTGCCAAATAGAGTTTTAAAAGCCATAGCGATCTCCTGGCGCTGAGCATTACTGCGGGATGTCAGCAGAGTCAGGATGCTCTCCTCATCGGTGCCTGCAATTATGTTCCAACCATTACATCCCGGCTCCCGCATGCCCACTCTCTCAATAACCTTTGTAACCAGCTCCCTAGTCACTTTAATTCCTTGCCTCATAAAATATATTTTATTAAGTAATTTATTAAACTATAAAATTTACAATATCAAAATGTTATTGTTTCCAACAATACGTACTACCCCTACACATTGTGAAGGAGACACAAAAATTCTCCTGACTTTTTAAAAACTGAGTGCACCTAGCTTTTCTTGCAACAAGTAATTACTCAAATAACAGCTCTTCACAAGGCATGATGTGTTGGGTGTTCCAAGGGGTTGAGAAAGGAGAAAAGATATAGACCCTGGTTTCAAGTTATGAACAATTTAGGGTAAAAAATACAAATATTTTTTTTGTGAGGTAAGGCAAAATGTGACAAGGGCCTCAGGAGAGGTCCAGGTGTTAAATGGGGTTCAGAGGAGGTTCTCGTAGCTGAAAGGCAGCGGAAGACAGTTTTGGGAAAAGCTTCATGGAGAAGGTGACACCCACCCAAAACAGTCTTGAAGGATGAAAAGATTTTGACAGGCAGTGATGTAAGGAAGAAAGACAGGCTTTTAGAATCCAGGAAAAGCTTAACAGTAGGAAAATACAGAGCTTTCCTGAGTAGCAGATCACCTGGCATGGATGGATCAGAGGACACATCAGGCAGTAATGTGCGCTGAGACCGACAAGGTGGGCTGGAATACCAGGGAAGGCCTTACAAGGCCAGAAAGCCTGCACCTGATCCTGCTACAACAGGAAATCTCACAAGATGTTCAGAATGGAGAGTGATGGGGTCAGAGCCAAGTTTGAGGAAGATGAATCCCTTCACATGGACACTGGTACAGAAGGAGCCTGAGGACAGGAGGATTAATTATATGTGGAAGTCCTCAAGAAGAGAGGTTTTTAAACTGCAAAAAAGGAAAGCTGAGAAAGTGAAGACAGTCGGATGTAAGAAGCTTATAGAACTGGATATCTGATTGGACACTGAGAGCAAAAGGCCGCACAGCTGATCACCCTCAGGAATGTCTGTTTATCTACTCAGTCAGCTACCATATGGGTAAAGCTGAAAAGCTAAAAAAACAAAGAGGCTGAATTTAACTGCTGTTTGGTTCTAGAGACTAAATACTACGGGTGGTCAGTCATTTTTTTTGTTCCTTTAATGTTTCTCTCTATATATGTTCAGCTCAAAATATTCTAAAGTTAATCTTACTGTAAAACAATGACTTTTTTGTTCAGAAAAACAAATGTCACATTTTTTTTTTAGAACAAAAAGAAGGCTGAATTTACCCAGGCCTTTCATGGCCTTCCGAAGAGTTTCTGCATCGGCCCGCTCATCAAATCCAGGGAAGTCAGTCACAGTGCCTCTGAGCGCCTGACACAGGAAAAACAGCAATATTATTCACAGCATGACTAATACAATAAACATAAACAGTAAGCTGCTTGCTCTGCTTCATGTTCAGACTTTACATAAACTTATCATTTGATAAGATATATCAATATAACCCCATTTGAAATGGGAAACAGACCATTACAATGTGGATTAGCAGTGCACCAATTCAGTGCACGAGCTCTCCTGGCCTACCTGCGATACCATTAGCAGGAAGGCTGGCTTCCAAGGCCCTCTTCCTTCAGGCATTGCCCCCCAGTGATCAAGCTCCACCAGCACCTCCTGGTTCAAGGAGGGCACTTCCTTGCAGGCTTCATTCCCGTTAAGCCTCTCGCCACTTTGATCTGGGAGCATGCTGAGCCTGCATTAAAACTTGAGGCCTTCTGTGGCACATATATACAATGGAACATTACTCAGCCATAAAAAGAAACAAAACTGAGTTATTTGTAGTGAGGTGGATGGACCTAGAGTCTGTCATACAGAGTGAAGTAAGTCAGAAAGAGAAAAACAAATACTGTATGCTAACACATATATATGGAATCTAAAAAAAAAAAAAAGAAGTGGTCATGAAGAACCAAGGGGCAAGACGGGAATAAAGACACAGACCTACTAGAGAATGGACTTCAGGATACAGAGAGGCGGAAGGGTAAGCTGGGACGAAGTGAGAGAGTGGCATGGACATATATACACTACCAAACGTAAAATAGATAGCTAGTGGGAAGCAGCCGCATAGCACAGGGAGATCAGCTCGGTGCTTTGTGACCACCTAGAGGGGTGGGATAGGGAGGGTGGGAGGGAGGGAGACGCAAGAGGGAGGAGATATGGGGATATATGTATATGTATAGCTGACTCACTTTGTTATAAAACAGAAACTAACACACCATTGTAAAGCAATTATACTCCAATACAGATGTTAAAAAAAAAATAAAAACAAACTTGAGGCCTTACCCTAGGCACTGAACTCTAAGCAATGCTCTTAATAAATCTAGTCCTGTTTCCTTATACTTATTTAGGGATTTTAAGATAACCTGGCAAAACCTGAAAAGATTTTCAGTAGTTCATGTGCCAGAAGAATACAAATTTCTGAATTTAGAACTTTTAAAGATATATTAGAAGATACTGTTTGTAAGAGTTCCTACTTTATGTTATCATATATAGTACTTTTAATCATCCAAATATTTTAATACCTCCAAAAACTGTTTGTAATATCAATAGATCTTTAGAATCAGAAAGCTTTATTAATACTGAGCCATAAATTTTTATCTTATGATAAAGGGAGGCTCCCAGGATTTATTTTTACCAATAAATGTTCCTGAAGTACCTCACAACTCCTGTCAAGGTTCCATCCAAAACTGAGAAATAAACAGCTATAAGGGTTGGGGACCGAGAAGACTTGTCTGGTTTATGATCACTTCTGTTTTACTATGAATGCATGGAAGCACGATCACCTACAAGGAAAAAAATTTCTCTTCCACCTTAACATCCAACTGCTGCATTTGCCTACAGTATCTTAACACCAATCACATTAAAAAAAAAAAAAAAAAAGACAACAGAGAGACATATCCATGAGGAAGAACTTGCATGGGACAATGCACCAGAGGTCAGCTCTGAGACCTCTCTTCAGTGGCACTGCATTCTGCCTCCTGAAAAAGTAGCACTCAGGGCTCCAGAAGACAGACTCTCTCCTTGACCAAACTTCAGACAGGCTCCTCAGAGCACACTTTTTGACTAGGACTGGTCTCTAGCCTGCCAAGCCCAGTTGTAGCACGAATCCTGCTGAAGTCAGTTTACAGAGAATCCCGCAAACCTTAATATCTGTTCAAGTTCCTCATCCTCCATCTTTGACGTATAAATCCATGGGCCGCCTTAAGCAAGAATCCTATTAGGCCAGTTCAGCAAGAATCCCTCTACCCTTAATGTCTCCTCTTAGTAACTTTCCATCCACTGACCCCCTTCATCCTGCTCACTGGTTGTAAGTTCCCAGCTGCCTTTGCTATACTTGGACTTGAACCCAATCTCTTCTCTTCCATTGCAATAGGCATGACCTTTACTGCAGTAGTTTTGAAAGTCTTCTTTACCATTTAACAAGTACGAGAATAATTTTTTCTTTAACAATAGTCTCCTCTTGTTCAAGGAAAGAAGAAAGACTCTTCTTTCCTCTGAACAGAGTCAGCCTTGAGAGAACCTACAGGAAAACCTTAGTGTTGTAATTATGTGGCCAAAAGCATACAATCCAAGAGAAGAGGTGTTTTTTCCCAGTTCCATCTCCCAGCCCCAGAGTGTTGACTGGTAGCAGCTTTCATCCCCCCAAGCCACCCCCCCCCACACCCACAGCCAAACAAAAGATTGTGGCCAAGTAGGAAAAGGAGGGGCAGGGAAGCCTCACTTATCTCATGGGGAGGTCATGAAACTAAGCCAGAGCTCTTCATTCTGCTAAGTGGGAAAATGCGATACTGTGATTTATAATAAGAAACATATATATTTGGTCTTTGTCCCCATTTCCTGCACAGACCTCCTAAAACCCTTGGAATTCCCGGATGATAAGAGTGATAAATTTCATAATGATAAGAGCTTGATATTCATAGCAAACCCCCTTCAATCACACCTGACTTTGTTAATGAGGTGACTTTTGGGAAGCATCTAAGGATGGGGGTTTCGGGGCTGCTTGCCCGGGGAAGCAACCATGCGATTAGAGGGTTGGAACTTTCAGTCCCACACCCACAACCCCACCTCAGGGAAGAGAGAGGGGCTGGAGATCGAGTTCTATCACCAATGGCCAATGATTGAGTCAATCATGCCTAAGTAATGAAGCCTCCATAAAATCCAAAAGGACACAGTTTGGAGAGCTTCCAGGCTGGTGAACACATGGAGTTGTAGGGACAGTGGCTCACTCGGAGTGGGCCCTGAAGCTCCCTGCCCCTTCCCACACACCTTGCCCTACACATCTCTTCCATCTGGCTAATCCTGAGTTGTGTCCTTTTATAATAAACCAGTGATCTAGTAAGTAAAATGTTTCTCTGAGATCTGTGAGCCAATGATGGGGTCATTGGAAACTCCGATCTATAGCCAGTCAGTCAGAATCAGATGTGGCAATCTGGCCTTGCAACTGGCGTCTGAAATGGGGGTGGGAGTATGAAGAGGGGTGGTCTTGCAGAACTGAGCCCTCAACCTGTGGGAGCTGATGCTATCTCCAGCAGACAATGGCAGAACTGAGTTGAATAGCAAGACACCCATCTGGTACAGGAGAACTGCCTGTTGGTGTGTGGAAACCACACCCCACATTAGAAGTGGGTTCAGAACCCTTTGAGAAATCCACCCAAAGCCAGGCTAGTCTCTATTTCCACCCTATCTAAAAAGCACAGATGCAATAAGGGCCAATAAACTCCCTGCCATTTGTTCCATAGCTTGACCATATGAAAGGGAATGGTTGAATACCGGCAGCTTCAAATGGTTCAACATCATTAAAAGGAGCAATAGGTTGGGAGAGAAACTGGTAAGATTTGAGGAGATGGCCCTTCAAAATTGGTATGGGTTAGGAAAGTTATTTCTCTCAAGGCAAACTGCAGTTCCTCTCTGTTTAGTAAGACCACTTCAAATTGATGAGGAAGACACCATCAGTATCACCATAAACATGAGCAAATACCATGGGTTCTCTCGCTGTGAGAGCTTGAATGACTTAGCTCACCTGTCTGCTTATCTATTCACTCAACAGCCATTTTCTGAATGCCTTCCACTGCCAGGTATTGTACTAATCAGTAGGAAAAAGTTAAGATCTCTTAAGTCAAGAGAAAATGATAGGCATGTAAGTAAGCAAGTGCAGCAGAGTATATACACACAGAGGTTTCCTCAGGGTAATAGGAGCACATAAAGGAGGGACTGAGACGGGAGGAGTGGAAAGAAAAGAAATCAGAAAAACTTCCCCAAAACGTCTTGAAAGTTGCCTGTAATTTTGCCAGGCTGGCTCAGCAAAGCAGAAAAGGGCAGGCAGCTATTTCAGTACATAATTAAAAGCATGGAAGAAGGAAACAATGTGGTGCTTTGGACAAAGGGTTAAGTATTTCAACAGACTGGAACAAGCAGTAAGACTGGATCGAAAAACAAGGGAAAGGTCACAGTGGGGAGCGAGGACGGCTGGAAGCCAGGCTGAGAAGAGCAGCCTTCACCCCGCTGGCAAAGGAAGCCCTTGGAGGGCGTTTAAGCAAGCAGACAAGGAACAAGGTCGACTCTGCACAGTAACATCACTAGGGCAGCAGTGGAGACAAAAGGACAGAACTGTGCATGTGTGGAGACAGAAAGACTGTTTTAAAAACTACTAAACATAAGAAGGATAAAAAGGACCTGATCTAAGTCAGGAGCAGTGGAAATGGAAAGGAAAAGGCAGACAGGAACAGGGCCAAGGCAGAAGGAAACCACTGAGGATGATTCATCTTTTGGATAAGGAACAGGGTGGCTGGTTTTGCACTTCTCCACATACTGAAAGAGAAGCAGGCTTGTCAGTTACTGGGGCACATAAGTGGTAACTAGAGCTGTGGGAGGAGGCTTCACGAAAGGCAATATTAATGGAATGGAAAGAAGAGCTGGAGGAGGGAAGGTCACCTACAATCGGAATGGCAGCTAATATCAGCTAAGGGTGGCAATGAGCTCAGAGCTTCACATGGACCATCTCAGTGAAACCCCATTTTCCAGATAAAGAAACACACGGGCTTAGAAAGGTTTGGCGAATCACCCAGGTGACCAGCAAGCAAGCAAGTAGCAGAGCCGGCACTTGAACACAGGCCATGGGACTGTGGGCTCTTAACTGTGGGCTCTACACAGCCTCCCAAAGGCAAAAAGAAAATCCAAAGAAGGTGATGGAATGGAAGACAAAGGAGAAAAATGTTCCAAGGAAAGGAAGAACAGGCAGTGCCCAAACCATAGGGCAATCAAGTAAGCGGGAAGATGGAAAAGGGTCCACTGGATTTGGCAAGTAGGAGGTCTTTGGTGGCGGTAAAAGCCTGATTGGAGGACACTAAAGAGTGAGAGGCAGAGCATCTCTGTGAACTCCCATTTTACAAACAGGCTTTTCTTTTTTAATACGTTAAAAAAAACACACACTTTAAAAATACTTTTTCCAGCTTATAGGCTCTGAAGAAGTTTCTAGTAGACAGAGAAACAGCAAAAAGCTTAAGAACAGAGGAGACAGGAGGAATTTGCCTTAAAGAGAAGAGACATCTGACCCCTGAGCCTGAAGGAAATGAGGTGAACAATGGAAAGAAGAGAAGTATCCTTGAGTCTCAGTTACTGTGAAGACGAAACAACTGCTGGTTGTATTTTTGAGAGCTTTCTAAAGATTGGGAAACATTCTTGCTACATTTCCATTTGATCAGTCATTGTGAAAGCTAGCAAAGCCATGTAGCGGTAGTAAGAGAGCAGATGTGAATCACAGGACATGACTCACACAGAGAGAACCCTTGTTTGGACATCCTGTCCAAGCTCCATCCCCACCCACACAAAACCATCTACACTGGGCAAATGGGACTCTACATGACTCACAGAGAGGGCTTCCCCTGCTTCCCATCTTTGCCACCGGCCTCAAGGTGTTCAACAAGTACACCTTCCCCAGATGAATTCCAACCGTAAGTAGCTACTGTTCCCTTCACCCATCCTCAGTTCACCCTCATTTACCTCAATCCTATGCCACCAGAGCCGTACCAAGGGAATTATTATATATGCTCAGACAGTACGTGGCCAAAACATATAATTCGGTCTGTTAACTCTCAACTTCAAAATTATCCATTCTTTTAGCTCTATAATTTTGTTGGCTTTTTTCACTTGTTTGCTTTAAATGAAAAAGTTCTTTGCCTGCAAAGACTAGTTATGCCAAAATAAAACAAATAAAATTAAACCAAAACACAAGTGAAGAGCTGCTTTTCTAGACACAGAATTTAAATGCACAGGAAAATAATATAGAAATAACACTTCAAATTTAAAGATGAGAAAACATCACCTGGTCTGGAACATTTTAAGAGGAGAAATAAACCCTCTTTAAATTTGTCATCCAGTTCAATAAAATCAACACCTAAACAGCTACCCACCATTCCACATACTACTAACTAAGAGCCAGAAATCATTAAGCAAAACGCTACAGCTGAGCAGCTGTACAATGGTTTGTTTTTTTTTTTAATATTAACATATAAAGCGTTTATTATTGTTATTTTTTTTACATCTTTATTGGAGTATAATTGCTTCACAATGGTGTGTTAGTCTCTGCTTTATAACAAAGTGAATCAGTTATACATATACATATATCTCCGTATCTCTTCCCTCTTGCATCTCCCTCCCTCCCACCCTCCCTATCCCACCCCTGTAGGTGGTCACAAAGCACCGAGCTGATCTCCCTGGGCTATGCGGCTGCTTCCCACTAGCTATCTATTTTATGTTTGGTAGTGTATATATATGTCCATGCCACTCTCTCACTTTTTCCCAGCTTACCCTTCCCCCTCACCATATCCTCAAGTCCATTCTCTAGTAGGTCTGTGTCTTTATTCCCGTCTTACCCCTAAGTACTTCATGACATTTTTTTTTCTTAGATTCCATATATATGTGTTAGCATACGGTATTTGTCTTTCTCTTTCTGACTTACTTCACTCTGTATGACAGACTCTAGGTCCATCCACCTCACTACAAATAACTCAATTTCGTTTCTTTTTATGGCTGAGTAATATTCCATTGTATATATGTGCCACATCTTCTTTATCCATTCATCTGATGATGGACACTTAGGTTGCTTCCATCTCCTGGCTATTGTAAATAGAGCTGCAATGAACATTGTGGTACATGACTCTTTTTGAATTATGGTTTTCTCAGGGTATATGCCCAGTAGTGGGACTGCTGGGTCATATGGTAGTTCTATTTGTAATTTTTTAAGGAACCTCCATACTGTTCTCCATAGTGGCTGTACCAATTCACATTCCCACCAGCAGTGCAAGAGCGTTCCCTTTTCTCCACACCCTCTCCAGCATTTATTGTTTCTAGATTTTTTGATGATGGCCATTGTACAATGGTTTTTACCTACGGTTCTTCTGAGGCTCAGGTTTCGCAAAAAGCCTTTCCCCCCCTCCCCCAAGAAAGGGCTGGGTGGGGAGGCCAAGGGCAGAGTTCTGCCTTCCCTCTCCAGTCAGAGCAGTTCAAGTCTTATCTGACGGACACAATACAGAACAGGCCCATTAATATTTCCTTTGATGATGGGTCCCACTGATCAGCAAAGAAAAAACAATATTGAAAATCACTGTACTAGGAAAGAAATGAGATGAGCAAGAAAGGAGGAAAAAGCCAGGGAAACACGATTGTGATTTGAGATGCAAAGTAAATTAAATATCAGAAAAAACTAGAACCTCCAAGAGGACCGAGGGGCACAAACACATACCATGAGGCGTCAGAAATAAGATCTCAAGTCCTAATCTTCACTGTTGCTCAATCCCATCAAAAGAGGTGAAAATTATAGTTCAAAGCCTCAAATTCAAACTGGTCTATAACTTTTGCTAACTTTCACATAACTTCCTTTCCCTTTCATCCTCCTTATTTTTGCTTCTTTCCATTTTGTCTAATCATCCAACTACCTTTGACCTCTCAAAGTCAGATGTAAGGGAAAAAAGCATCACTATAAAATAGTTTACATTATGTGCACAGTGGTAGAAAAGTTTTTAGTAACTTAATAAAGGTTTTGTCAACATTATTTAGATTTTTGTTGTGTTTCTTCAATGCTCCTATGGCTACCTCCCTGCTAGTATAAGAATGCCTTCCCTTGGCAAATACTAATAAAGTGGAAAGTTTAACTGTCCGTGAATAATGGTGATACCTTTGAGTCGGTAAAGCGGGCAAATGTATTAACCTCCGAAGAAGGGGCTATTTTACCTAGTTGTTGAATTGGCCATTTTGCACACAGCACGTGAAAAGCTATTTCACTAACCAATTCATTCACATCGATGCTTCAGAAAACAATCAAGTTTACAGATTTCTCATATTAGAGAAGAGTGTGCATCGATTCACAACTTTACTTCCTTTTGCATCTAAACGAGAGACAGAAATCTAATGAACTTGGCTGGTCCTAGACAAAGGGAGGAAATAAGTTAGCTTCAAATCTTTAGTTGTAGGAAGAGATAAATAATACATAATCAAATGGATGACCTATAGAGACGAAAATAGATTTAAAGACCACATACACCCTGCTGTGTACTAGATAGCACCACCTAAATGTTTTATAAAGAACTCAAATTCAACAAATCTACTAACTCTGCTTTTCTCCCACCTCCAACCTGCATTCCTTTCTCAAAGAAAAAAATCAACCACTCCATCAAGGAAGCCGCTCATCTTTACCTTAACCTGGCCCTTCACCAACTCCCACTCACTCATGCATCCAATTTGCCCACTCTCTCCTACAGTCCCCTCCTATCTAAAGTCCCAGCTACTGCCTAGTTTAAGCCCTTAAGATTCACCGGGATTACAGCAACAGATGCCCAAGTAGTCTTCCAATGTCCCGCTCCCCTCTCCCCTCCTCAACTCCCACACCACCATCCCGCCTCTGCAGCCCCCAGAAGCACAGTATCACATTGGCCCCGGGGCTATCTTTGTTACACACAAATCTGACCATGGCATACCCCAACTAATGACTCTCTGGTAGCTCTCCATTACCTACAAAATGGCTCATATTTCTTTAGCTCCAGCTCCCCTTTCCAAGGCAGGGCTCCATCTCCTCAACAGCCTGCAGTTTCACGCCAGCAAGACCAGACTGCCTGCAGCTCCTGGCCCTGCCAAACTCCTTTACACCCCCAAGCCTGTAGTTTTGCTCCTGTTGCCTCTACATATCATGCCTTTCCTCCTTTGTCCCATATGACTAACATCGGCTAAGTTACCTCAATTTCCTCATCTGTGAAACTGAACTAGTAATATTTATTTCCAAAACTGTATTATGAGCACTAAATAATGCATAAAAAGGACTTGGCAATGCACCCGTTGTATCAATAAATCTTAGCTCCATTTCCCTTTTTATTTCCCATGTCTAATAATACCTGACACATAGTAGGAACTCAAAAGCTTCAAACATTCATGAATGTATGCATGAATGACAAAGTAAAGAGAACAGTTAGGAACTGGAGTCCAAAGAAAATGATACCAACCGGAATATGTATTCCTTTCAATTAATCAGTTGCTTACAGATGTACATATTATACAAACCGATAAACTGAAAGACGGGTCCATAAAACACAAAGAAACGGTCTTAGGAGCGCTAATTTGGTAAACAAACAAACAAAATCAACTGATATATTTGTGAAGTTTTAGAATAGTATACAGGTTATACGAATAAAATTTATTTCAGAACTGGACCTCAGACTAACTTGCCAACTGTGTCCGAGGGGCACTAGCTCAAGATAGGAGAATTAAGGTTTACTAAACACCAATGAATTGCTCAGCGGCTTGCAAAGCAGCCAAGCAGCTTGTGATGTAGTTCTCTCTCAGCATCCAAAACGAAGACCACAGTCAAGGAATCAGGAACTGAGAAGGACTAACCCAAAGCAGCACAGGCCATGGGTAAACAGGTAACCTGATCTAAGAACCCCCAAGGGAATCACTACAGAGAGATTTGGCCTGAAAGTGAATGGCATGAAAAGATGCACTCAACCTCCAGTCAACTCCTCTGGAATGAACCTCATCTCAAATTTCCTTATTTATATTGATCCTGCTTGCTCAGGGCCCTTGTAAATTATCATAGTGCAATGATTTCAAGCCAACCAAAAAAATTTCTCTTCAAATTTTGTACAGTTTAAATATGTACCAGGCTGATAGCTATGATGTTCATGAAGTTTCTAGTCAAAAATTATGTACCCTGCTTTTGCTTCATGACATTCCTGATGCCCTGAATACATTAACTCTTTGTAAACAACACTATAAATTAAACAAAGTTCAGACTGCCCAAAATGTAATTTTTTAAAGTTTCATTATCCTAAAGAAAATTAAAGACATAAAAGCCTTAAATTGAATTAAAATGTATTAAATGGATCATTTGTCTACGAAATATAGCCAACTCTTGATTTTTCCAAACCAAAGAACACAGAACTACACAATGTACTTTCAAATACTTAAATAAATTAGAATATCTATGAAATAATTTGGCTGTAGCTAAATACTTAGATTTAAAAAAAAACAAACCTGTGTAAGCAAGTAAAGCTATAGGAGAGAAATAGGTCAGAAGCCTATTTAAGAAATCCAACCCAAAATACTGTAAGTCAGATTAAAGAAATGACCCTAATACCTAATGAAAAATTCACACTTACATAAACAGAAGTTAATTGTTGAGAGAAAAAAGATGAAGGGATTCAAAAATATTTACTATATATAGATAACTCAGGCAATTTTAACAGCTCTTTGGCTATTCCTTAGTAAATATATTCAACTAGCTTGTACCCAAATTTAACATAGTAGATTTTGTTACTGATCCAATAATCATAATAATTTATTACTCATTTAGCCTTTTATGCTAAAATAACATGGATGCTGTGGTTTCAAACCAGATAAATATAAAACCATTCAAATGAATAGTTTCAAACCTATAAAAAAAAGTACTGTCCAGGGACTGTTTACATGCAGGTATATCTGTAATTTATATTCTTGTATGTCATGGAGAAGATAGAGTTAACCAGTGTGCTCTCTTTGAGAAAAACTGGGAAGCCTCAGGTTAGACTATTTCTCTCCAAATAACCGTTAACTGGTTGAATCCCACATATTTCAATACTAATGGATAAGAATTAGGACCAGAAGAAGGGCAGAGCTCAAGTAGTGGTACCCAACAAATGCCTCCAACTCTGAATGTATTTACCTAACATGATAAGTCACTTTTTATGTTGTTCCCAATATTTGCCCAGTATTGCCAGGCAGGTTAAGAATCTGCCTGCCAATGCAGAGGACACAGTTCAATCCCTGGTCCGGGAAGATCCCACATGCCGCAGAGCAACTAAGTCCGTGCGCCACAACTACTGAGCCTGTGCTCTAGAGCCCGTGAGCCACAACTACTGAGCCCACATGCCACAACTACTGAAGCCCGCGTGCCTAGAGCCCACGCACCGCAATGAAGAGTAGCCCCCGCTTGCTGCAACTAAAGAAAGTGCGGTGCGCAGCAACGAAGACCCAACGCAGCCAAAAAATAAATTTAAAAAAATTTTTAAAAAGAGCAACATTGACATGAAGTACATTCATTACAATATAATGTATAATTTACTTATAAATATATTAATATAAATATTCTTAAGAGTGTAAAATATACCTAATAATATTTGTTTACATAAAAAAAGAAACTCCAATGTATCTGTCAAAGTTCCATCAAATTTGTAATAAGACAGTCGTGCCCGTGATCTACATATGCGATAATTGATTCCTGGATATCTGCAAACTGTTATCTGCAGGGTGGTCCCAATGTTAAGTAAGAAGAGAAAACCACTGGTATGGAAGATGTAGCTCATAAACATGAAGAATCACTGTTGTGGGAGGCTATATTTTCACTTTTCATTAAATAAAAGACATTAATATTTAACAACATATTTTAAATTGCCAGAATGTGCACCTCTAAGACTCAGCCATGATGCCATTACTCTACAGATGGCCAGAGAGTGGAAGCCCATACCGCACGTCAACAAAAGGTACTACCGTGGAAACTGTTTGAAACCCAACACTGAAGTACTTCAGCTTACACTGGGGTCCAAAGGAAATTTTAGACAGTAAAAGTGCAATTCCATAATGTAGGCATTCTGCACACCATCAAATGTAAGTATAAAGCCAACAAAACTTCACCTTAATATTAAATATTTAACAAAATGTTTTACTTCCATGGTTTCCAAGGATAACTAATAACAAAGCTAGTGGAAAATTCAACACTATCTTTCTTAATATTACTTGTAACTTTTATGATAACTAAAAACTGTGGCTTGGATAGAAAACAGTCCTGGTTATATTGTAATAGAGGTCATGTACAAAATTCTATAATACAAGCCACCATTCTCCCAGGTTTTGTATATATAAGGGCTTTTACACTATTTTCATCCTTTGAAATTATCAATGTCCACATTTGGGGAAATGTGTTCACTTATGCTATCTTGGGTAGAGTCTACATAATTAAAGGAACTGACTGAAAAACTTCAGAAATCACTGGGTAAATTTACAAAAGGGAAACAGCCAAAAGAGCTAAGATAAAGAGAATTATTCTTTAATGCTTGCGAAATCATTATTTACATCACCACACCAGCATATCAAGATTGGAAAAATAATGCTCAGCAAAGTTAATTCCATATAAAAGTATCCTTTATATGTTGAAGAATCTAAACCGAAGTTTCCACTTGAAGTAATATGAGACTTGGTTTTCTGTAACACTTCTTAAGTGCAAAAGAGGAAGTAAGAATGGAAGTACTGTATAAATTTAATAAAATTACCAACTCCTCTTAATCCTCCCATCTTGTCTTGGAAAGGATCATGAAACCTTATTCAATTTTGATAAGTCAATCTGATTTTTTTTTTTAAGTGAACTATACATGAAAGAGGGCATTGTTTGAGTTGAACCACTTGTTTAAAAAAAGTTTCTGGACTCTGACAAGCCAGTTAGATCGATGAGATCTTGTAAAATTAGTTTCGGGGTGGAGCTGTCGTAAGCACCGATATTTTATTCACAAAAGATTGTACAACACGGTCAATTTTTAAAGAGTGCTATACAAATTAAATGATTTTGTCTTCCCTACATTTTTGATAAATGTTAAGAACAGCAAAGAAAGCCGTTATTAGGTAATCAAATTCTGAAACAGTCCCAAGGCAAATTCAATTCATAACCTCGTTCCGCGAGTTCGTTACTTAGGAAAAGCAGCTCTTCGGTTTAACCTTCTTGCTTGGGGGGGGAAAAAAATCTGTGCCAACGACGAAAAGTTCCTTTTAGTTAAATTGGGTTGAGCGACTGGAGAAAGCTCCACTACAACTCTACTGGAAAAAGCCAACGCCCACTCATAGTATTCAAATACAGGAAACTTGGCGAAATAAATAAATAAAGCCAAGAAAAGAAAAAAAGAAATGCGTTCGCTTCACAAGACCACAAGGAGTTGTTCTTGCTCTGGTTCTAATTTCAGCCACTCTCTGGAATTTTAGGAAGGCTCCCTTTCACACATTCACTCACGAAGAGGAAGCGCCCCCCAAATCCGGCCACGTCACCAGCGGCTGCGCCCGCTGCGCTGCAGCGCCAGGTGGGAGCAGGTTCGGGCGGGCGCTCCCTAGGAAGGGGAACAAAGGGGAAACAAAGTGTAAGAAATTCCCGAAGGCAGATTCAGTTTACTCCTAAACTCTTCTGGCTTTCCAACAAATTCTAGAACTCCTGAACAGTTTACAAAGTTGGTAAATCCGAGCGCTGCGCGGGGGCGCACGGCGTTACCTGTGCCATGGCGACTGCCCAGGTCAGGAGAAGGTGACTGATGCAGAACTGCAAGAGAAGAGAGAGATGGCGGGTTCAGCGAGCGGGACTTCGCCGCCGCGGCGTCCAGACAGCCCCCCGGGCGCCGCCGCAGACCAGCCCTCTCCGCAGCTCCCGGGACAGCCCTCCGCCGAGCGTCCGCGCCACCCCGGCGCCCCCGCTGCCCTCGGCGGGCTAGGCGAGCTCTCACTCACCCAGACCTGAACCTCCGGGAGAGCGGCGGCGCAGAGGGCGGGCAGAGACGCGGGCAGAGAACGCTCCAGGCAGCTGCTTTCTGCGGGTTCCAGGCAACGGAAAAGGCATCGGCCCCGCCCCGCCCCGCCCCGCCCCCGCCGGCCCATCCCTGCGCGCCTCCGACACGCCCCTGCCCGGGCTTCAGTGCGCCTGCGTGCAGCCCGGCCGGTCCGAGTCCTCGCAGCCTGGGAGGGGCGCGGATCCCTGAGGGCCCGGGGGACAGCCTGGCCTTCGCGCAGCGGGAGGGCGTGGGGAGTTGTCCAGGACTCCGTGTTTGGGATCGCTGGGGCCTCCCTCCCCTCTGTGGCCGCAGGAACGCGGGCCTCACCCGGTGCTCGGCCTTCACGGTGTAGGGGCGTGAAGACCAGACAGTCTCTGCGGGCAAGGACAGCGCGTCTTTGACCACGGTTTAGAATTACCAAGTTTATTTTTAAGTTTGTTTTTAAAAAAAAGTGTCAATCGTTGCTTCCTAGATGGCCTTCTCTTAAATGTATATATCTCGATGGTGACTTACTTGGGAAATTTAAAAACCTCCGCCTGGGGTCGGTTCCTATTTTCAGAACCAGCCTAGAACTTTCAAATAACTTAAATTTGAGCCATTCCCTATTATTAGTTAAACGTAAAATACATGAGTATGAGAGAGAAAGACAGACGGAGACAGACACTACAGGAGATTGTACTAGGCTGGTGCAGAGAACGCAAAGACAGAAAGACAGTGCCCTCCTCAGACTTACTAGCGTGGCGAGAGGGGCGGCACCGGGGCGGGCGCCGGGAGGCAAGAGGACAGAAGCCGGCAACCCTAGACGCAGTAAGATATTCTAGGATGAGAAGCGCAAAGTGCTGTGGAGATTCAAGGTAAGAGATGAGAATCTAGTCCGCTTTGGGGAATAAAGAAGAGCTTTTGTCATAAATTAAATGTAGAACGAATGTGTTCTTTGTATAGATAGAACTTCTCATTTGCTTTCACATATGAGCCACACGCTTAATCAGGCCTTGACAAAGTCACAGCAGAGTGATTGCTTGCTGCAGAGAGAGGCAAAATTGCAAAGCATGTGGAGCTCGCCATACACACACACACACACACACACACACGCACACACTCCCCTTTCAGCTTGCCTTTCCTCTTCCCTGGAAGCCTCTTCCCAAGCAGCCGGCATCTCTACGTGGCCTCAGCCTCCCTAGTTTGAGCACATCTCCTCTCTACTTTGAGCACCTCTCCCAGAGCACTGTTGACAGGCAAAGGAGTCTGAAGGCAGCCCTTTCCTCTGCATCTTTTTCTCCTCACTTCTGCTTATCATTTTCTCTCTGACCTTCACCAAGAGTAGCTCCTTCAGTGTGGCCTGGAGCATTCTTTTCCCCTCACACATCCACTTACTTGAAGTCCTTTACTTCATCATCTCTCTCAGTTTCTACTCTCAGAGTAATGGAATGACACCAGAGCTCAGCAATCCTATGTATAACGATGTTGTTGATTTTATAGGAAAATGATGCCCATCACAGGTTAACGACTTGCTGTGTCCTGCAGCTAAATAGTGATAGAATTAATGAATTATTAGACTCAGTGTTTTGATATACATACCCCAGTTGGTATTTCTTTCACTTCCAGTTACGTGGATTTATTCAGTTCCTACTGTGGACTGGGCGCAGTTCTAGGCACTGGGGATAGGGTAATGCAGTAAATGAAACAAAGTCCCTGCCCTCATAAGTCATACATTCTGGGGGAGGGGACAGACAATAAAAAATACCTATTATGTCCAGTATGAAGTCTGCTATAAAAAAAATTAAGTGGAGCTGGGGAATCAGGCTGAGGGGAACGCTGTTTTGCAAAGGTGGTCTGAAGCTGTGGAGAAGGCCTACACAAGAGTCTAGTGCCATTAACATTACAGATAGAGCAGGAATACAGATAATACAATGGGAGACAAACTGTAAATCATAAACGAGATGCATAAAATGTAATCAAAATGCAACTGGTTTCAGAAGAGAGACAGCTAATACTTTGTCAAGGGATTTAAAAAATTGATGGATGTGTCGTTTGAATTAGGCTTCGAGGGAGGATATTTTGTCAGGAAATGAAGAGGAGAAAGGGTGATCTGGTTAAGTGAACAGCAAAACCAAAAGAAGGAAAGTGCCTTTGTGTGTGTGTGAATTGAATTTCTAAAATGGCTGGAGTGCAAAGTGCATAAAAACTACCACCTAAAGACTCTGCTTTGAATGGTATGTTTAATTGATGGATTTTGAATGAGTGGTGTTTTTTAACTACTGGGTGTTATAAATGATGGGCACTCAGAAAATCTCCCTTATTATGTCTTAAAAACAGTATCTGTCATCTATCCCAAAAGTCCCTACTCAGTGTCCAAAGGGCATCCTCAGACTCTCCACCAGATTCTTCAGTTAACTCTTTCAACCTCCTAATTAAACTTTCTCTTTCTTGAATTTAAAATTAAAGTCTTCTTAGTGTGTTGTCTTTATGTTGCATTAAAGTATTTTGTGATTATTTTGGTTTGTTTGCTGTACAGTTCTTGTGTACAAATAATGGATTTCAGCTATTTTCTGATGAGATAATCAGGTATCAGGTTACAGCCATACCTAAAATTTTCTTTTCATTGGGGAAATGTACCAAATCTCAGATAACTAATTTACAAACCCATTTTTGTTTTTGTTTTTTTTTGGCCAAGCCACGCAGCTTGTGGGATCTTAGTCCCCCGACCAGGAATAGAACCCACGTACCCTGCAGTGCAAGCACAGAGTCCTAACCCCTGAACCACCAGGGGAAGTCCCCAAACACATTTTTGAACCTCAATTTATTTGTAAACTGGAGACTTTCCTGATTTCCCTCTTTACCTCAATTATTTGGATCATTCAGGAACTAGCTTATTCTAAACAGGTCTAGCTTCCTTGTGTTATAATTTCTACATGTCTCAAATCTAATATTTTCATCGTATATTCATTGACCTACTGCTTCCCTTAATTATACTGATGCATAAAGAGAAAAAAAATGAGTATTAGGCTTTGTATAAGTAAAACAGTTTTCCCTAATTCTAGAAGAGTTAGTCTTGTTTTTTAGAATATAAAATTCTCAGTTAGTCTTCTTTTTAAATTAATTTCATTGAATAAATATAGTTGTTACAAATTATGATTACCTGAAGAAGAAAAGAAGACAAGATAGTGAATTGCAAGAAATTAAGGATTAAATGAGCTAATTTGTAAAAATGCCTAGCAATTATAAGAGGATTGGTTTCATTCCTCCACAGTTCTTCCTCCTTTGAAAAACCCTCACTACCATTCTCGGCCCCTAACCTGATGATTCAGCCCCTACTCTCACATTTAAAACAAATTACTCTCTGATGGTCCCACTGCCCTGTGCAACAGGACCTGTCCTATCACCAGCCAATCCCTCAGGCCTAGCAGGCCCCAACTCTCCAGGGCCAAGCTGATGCTTCCTGGTTCTCTCCTATCCTTCCTCTACTAGAGTCTCCCATCAGTGGCCCCTATCAATTACAGCAAAATGAGACTCCCACCCTCTATACTCCTCTCCATATGCAGGCTCCCACGGCCACCATCTGATGTGGCCAAAGACTCCAGAAGCACCATTTGGAATTTAATTCAAGCCGTCTATGTGGCCTCATCTCATCCATCCCTGAACCTCCCAGGGTGAGAAGGTGAGGCCTCATTCTTCTTCAGATTCTGCCCTGTCCATTTTCACCATCACTTCTACCTCCCAGAAGTACTACTGGAATGTAGCCAGCATTCTAGTGCCCCCCCCCAAACCTTGCCCTTTAGACTTAAAGTGGTTGTAATGTCCTTTGGAGAAATAGGTCCAGATTTACTTTCAGAAACTCATCCTGAGCCAACAGTGTGAAATTATGAGGAAACTCTTTAATAATCTCCCCTTATTGAGATCCACGTGCTCACCAGAAATTAAAAGCAGAGACTCCTCAGGAGATTTTTATCTTTAGAAGGCCTTCCACTGCTTTTATTCAAAACAATATTTGTGTTTATCCAGTAACACGTAAGTCAGCTTCCCTAGCAGAAGACTGGAATATAGGTCTTGGGTAAATAATTAGGTAAAAGAAAGTTTCTCATAGGAATCTTTCAGGAAGGATTTTTAAGCTTGATTAAGATCTTCAGAGCAATTAGTAAAAAGAAACCCCAAACTACTCAGCCTGTTTATAAAAGGACAAGCATCCTGTCTCTCTTGTTCATTGCTGAGTCCCCAACACCTAGCACAGTGCCCTTAGGAACACTTAGTACCTGCTCATAGCAGCGCAGTGAATGTTTTGAATGGATGCGTGAATGGCTGAATGAATCCATTGTGGTGTGGGTTGTTAACTGCAAACGGTTGGTATTCAAAATGACTAGGAAGATATAAAAAAAGTTAAAAGGAAACCTTGTAGGAGAGAATTTTGCCAGTGGAATAGATGTAGTCCCAGACAGGGATTCTGAATTCTGGGGAGGACTCATCCCTGGGTGGTAAAGTTTTGCTTTATGGTCTTAGTAGTGTGTGACCTTGGACAATGATTTGATTTTTCCTAATTTGGGGTGGTGGCTAGGATTAGATGAGCTCACTTGTTTAATGCCTAAAAATAACAGGAAGACTGGTTTCAATTTCTCATCCCTCTTTCTCCTTCCAAAAAACTCTCACCACGAAACCCCACCCTCATCTCTTCCATGCTGATGATTCAGTCCCCACCCATCCCACTTAAAAACCCAAATGAAGTCCCTCTGCATCCACTGCTCCACTGCAGCAGGCTTTACCCAACAGCCAGCTTCTCAGCACTGGTCCCCTACCCCCAACCCACTCCCATTTCTGGGGCCAGTTTATGGTACTCTCAGCGTTGGTTTCTTTATCTGAAGTTTATCTTCATTCATTCAACAACTTTATTGTGTGTCACACCCTGTCATAGGCACTCAGGATACAGTGATTTTAAAAAAAAAAGAAAAGATAGAATCTGTCTAATTACAGTGCTCGGTCTAGCAGATTAAATGAGATGACACAGCAGAATTCTGTTAACCTTAGGGTAGGAGGCAAGAGTAGGAAGTAGGCTTAAACAAGGAAAGCCTTTGCCGCCGGGTGGGTGTGTATGTGCAGCGTGGAGGGCTGGGAGAAGGAGGGCGGGAGGGTGGTGTCCTTCCCAGAAGTCAGCCTAACGGGGATATCAAGGCACGTGATGGATGGAAGTAGTGTTATTTTTTTCCCCTTTATGCAACCTTATTATTTGGGTGAGAGGGAATGAGGGTTCGCTCTCTCACACCCTGAACACTGCCATTCTCTACACGGTTCCTCCTCTAAAACCTTACTAATTCCCACCCCCAGAAGCTCCCTCCTTTCCTCCATGTTCTCCTGGCATTCCAGCCACATCTGCTAGTACTCTCAGACTTCACCCACCCCTAGCCTCTCTTCCCACCCAGACTACCATCCATCCTTTGTAAGTCATTTCCCCACCGTCTTGTCACTTCCCTCCAGTCCACTCTCTTCACACGTCCCAGTAACCGCTACCCCGCCGTCATCTACCTGCCCCTACATGCAGGCTGCTGAGGACAGTTGGACACAACAAAATCATACCGCAGAGTGGCCGTGAAACAGATTTGGAGTCATCCGTCTCAGCTGGGCCCTCGGTGTTTCTTAGTGACCCTTTAATATGTCCCTGCTCAACTCTTTTTCCATCCCTCATCACATTTATTTTAATCTTCACTGCTCTCCTTAAGATTCTAGCCCTCATCCTTTCTCCCAGCAGATGACGTTAATTCCTACTCAGCCAGTCTCCTTGCCCTGAATTCTCACCCTACACCTACAAACTCATCTTCATCCACGCCCATTCTTACCTCCTTCTTTCTTACTCAGAAGGTGAAAGGACCCTCTTCCTACCCAAGGTTTAAGGTTCATCCTCCAGGATAATGATCTTATTCTCATCTGTATTTAAATCTTTTCCTTTCACTAGCTTCTTCTCAGGCTAAATTAACAAAGCTGTTTAAATCAGGACTTTCTTAGTTTCAAGTGACAGAAACGCAGCTCAAGCTAGTTTTGGTAAAAAGAGAGAGAGCTAAGAGCATGTCATCAGTCATACTTCAAGGTCTTGGGAAGTGAGTGCTAACTTCAACTTTATGGAAGCAGGATCCTTCCTTCCCACATTAATTTCATAGAAGTTAAAAAAGAAAAACAGAAACAGAAATGCCAATAAAGGGAAAGTATGACTGATCACACACTCTTAGCTCTCTCTGTCTCATTTTCCTCTCTCAGAGACCAGCTTTCTTCTTGTGGCAAAAACATGGCTACAAGAAATAATAGTTCAGCATGAAATAGAGTCCTAGGTCCTCCTCCAGGGATACATATAAAATCTGATATATATCTTTGAGTTCTGCAGGAAATAAAGCACCCACCCAGGCGGAGGATGGAATGATGACGTTGACGTTTTCTGACTTCAGTCAAGTAAAGCTTGGACTCTGTCAACCTTTGCCCCAATTCTACACTGAATTCTCCTCTGCTCAAGCCCCTTCATTAGTTTGCATGTACCCTTAGCTTAAAACTTCCCCATTTTGCTATCCTGGGAGATATCCCAGGATATCCCAGGACCTTTGGGAAAGATCCCCGGTGTTCTCCTTACTTGCTGCAAGTAATAATAAATCTTTCTTTCTCCTGCTCTTTGGCTGATTGTGTCTTTTGGCTCAATACCCACCAAGAGGCAAACCCAGTTTTCTGGTAACAGCCTCTCCACCCTCTACGCACTGTCAGTAGTACCCACCCCCCCGCCCCTGTTGTGAGAAATAAAAATGTCTCCCAACATTGGCAAAAGTCCCCTGCAGGGCAAAATTGTCCCCAGTTGAGAACCACTAACCTATATAAGGGGTTCCTTGCTGAGCCACAGCTCCATGTTCATTCATTACTGCGTCACCCAGCCTGCAGCAGGCCCGGCCACAACAAAGGACACTTCCAAATCCTCATCTTCAGCTCAGACCTCTCTCCTGTGCTCTAGGCTCACATAGCTCCCTGCCTGCTTCTCATGTCTCAGCCAGGATGGGCCACAGGTAACTCACAAGCAACATGCCCAAACCGAACTTACCATTTTTCCTTCAAGACCAGCTTCTTCCACATTCCCTGTCCTGGTTCAAGACATCACTGTTAAGCAGTCACTGATGCAGAATCCCGGCAATACTTCTGGATCCTTCACTTTCCCTCGCCATCCGCTCGCACCACCACATTTAAGGCGGTAGATTCTAATAACACCCCTCCTTGTCTTGTTCCGGCTCCCTTCTACCCATTTGCTTTGCAATCATTTTCTACTGGCCTCTTAATTTTCCCTCTCTCTAATTTGTCTTCTAAATGCGAATCTGATTGTGTTACTCCATGCTTAAAATCAACAGATTTTTTGCAGATCCAAATTGCTTGCGGGAAATATTCAGAATTCTTTAGCAAGATGTTACTGTGGCCTTCCTGAGTTTTTCCTCCAACTTTACTGCACTCTCTACTTTCTTGCTAATGAATCACATA
Organism: Monodon monoceros; assembly: GCF_005190385.1. Lineage (NCBI taxonomy): Eukaryota > Metazoa > Chordata > Mammalia > Artiodactyla > Monodontidae > Monodon > Monodon monoceros. The sequence continues at coordinate 117,496,064 of NW_021703777.1, forward strand.
AAAGTTCCTATTTTGGGCTTCCCTGGTGGCTCAGTGGTTGAGAGTCCGCCTGCCGATGCAGGGGACACGGGTTCGTGCCCCGGTCCGGGAAGATCCCACATGCAGCGGAGTGGCTGGGCCCGTGAGCCGTGGCCGCTGAGCCTGCGCGTCCGGAGCCTGTGCTCCGCAACAGGAGAGGCCACAACAGTGAGAGGCCCACGTACTGCAAAAAAAAAAAAAAAGTTCCTATTGTGCATTTACCTCCTCTGCCTGCCTCAAACACATTCTTTCTTTCAGTTTCCCTGGTGAGCTGCTGTTCCTCCTTCAAGGCCCATCACTAAGCATCTTCTCAATTTTCTCTTAAGCCTCCTCTCTGGCCACATGTGCCAACACCTTGACGGCAATCTCACGACAGACCCTGAGCTCATCCACCCGGCTAAGCTCCTCCTGAACTTCAGACCCACACAAATGATGAAATAAAAAGTGTTTACTGTTTTCAGTCACCAAGTTAGTTTTGGGGTACTTTGTGACAGAGCAATAGAAAACCAGTTCAAACAGTTTGCCTGCAGAGGTCAGCATGAACAAAATTCCAGACCCAAGTTTCAAGTGTGGGGTGCTCAGTCCTCCTAACTCAAGCCTCCAGGGGTCTTTAAACAATACCCAGGGACTATCTTTTATTTCTCCAGTTTCTTTTTGAAACACGGTAAAACTAATTATATTTTTAGTGGATTAACTACTCAATGTTCATACAGTAATATGCAGAGTAACAGTTCAAAATTCTGTTATTATTATTTAATATGGCCTTAAAGACTCAGGATGGGAGTTGAGGAAACATCAAGACATTTCTTTTTCTTTTTTTCTTTTTTTTTTGGCCGTGCCGCACGGCTTGCAGGATCTTCGTTTCCCAACCAGGGATTGAACCCTGGGCCCTTGGCAGTGAGAGCGTGTAGTCCTAACCACTGAACCACCAGGGAACTCCCAGAAGCCAGCTGACTCAGGAAACTGGGGAGTAGGGCCGCAAGGATCTTGACATTCAAGCTTCTATTTTTCCAATAATAGAAAAGTCTATAAGATACAGAGGCTCTAATTCCAGTATGTTAGATAATCAGCTAGGGATGTAATTTTTTTAAATTGAAGTATAGGTGCTATACAGTATTATATAAGTTACAGGTGTACAATATAGTGATTCACAATTTTTAAAGGTTATACTCCATTTATAGTTATTATAAAATATTGGCTATATTCTGCGTGTTGTACAATATATCCTTGTAGGTTATTTTATTTTATTTATTTATTTTTTTGCGGTACACGGGCCTCTCACTATTGCAGCCTCTCCCGTTGCGGAGCACAGGCTCTGGACGCGCAGGCTCAGCGGCCATGGCTCACGGGCCCAGCCGCTCCGCTGCATGTGGGATCTTCCCGGACCGGGGCACGAACCCGCATCGGCAGGCAGACTCTCAACCACTGCGCCACCAGGGAAGCCCGGTTATTTTATTTTATACCTAATAGTTTGTACCTCTTAATCCCCTACCCTCTTGCTCCTCCCACCTTCCTCACTTGTAACTACTAGTTACAAGTAATTTTGATTTTATAAAGAACACTCTCCACTATTAAGAAAAGTTCTACATCTTTCTACACAGTTAGTTTACACTAGTGTATAGAAACAGCTGAAATGTCTATCACAATGAGAATAGATAAATGAATTGCGGTATATTCATATAATGGGATGGTATTCAGCAGTAAAAAAAAGAACACAACAGGAATAATCTCAAAAACGTGTTGAACAAAAGAAAAAGAAGCAAGACACAAGAAGGATAGATTCTATCTGATCCCATTTTTATGAAGTTCAGGAACATGAAAACTAAGCTAAGGTGAGAGAAATCAAGAGTAGTTTGCTGTAGGAGTGAAGTTAACTAAAAGAGGAGCAAAAGGATTTCCTGGAAAGGATGGAAAGCTTCTCTATGTTGATTTGGATTACAACTACATGGATGTAGATATTTGTCAAAACTCACAAGTTACTTATATTCATTTTACTATATGTAAATTGTACCTCAATCTAAAAAAGACAACATAAAAAAAAAAAAAGTAGTGTATAACACCAAAACCAAATCATGTTTCCCCTTTGGATGGATAACCTCTCTTTTAGAAGGTGTAAACAGGGAATTCAGAACACCAAATAGAAAGAGCTTTCACATCACACAAGTGAAAGAAAGTAAATATTTTCCAAAAATTACCTTTGAGAAAAGTAAACCCCAGCCCCTGAGCCATGATAAATACCCTCTGATTCATAGCACAAGCCCTGCCTTGTCTCTCAATCTGGCTTGGATAGGAAAATCAACGTCTTCCTCTGCTCACTTGGGACACTGCTCTGCTCAAGCACACGTTGCAGGAAGGGGACCTGCCATGCAGCAGAAAGGCCGGCAGGCAGAGCAAAGGAGTCAGGGCAGTGGGCAGGAATTAGAGGGCTCCGGGGGCGACTCATCGTGCAGGAATCCCACAAGGACAGAGGAGGAGGGGTTTGGGCTTAGAAAGGAGACTAAGAAGGAAAAAACATATTGACAAGGCCTTCACAGTTGCAAACTGGGGCTGCCTGAGAGACAGGTGGGATCGGCTGATGGAACAGGAAGGGAGCATTGGGCACGCTTAGCGGAGACTTTAGAAGGCCAGGGGCTGCGACACGAGGGGAAAGCAATTAGGAACAAGGGCTCCTCCCTCCCCTCTGCCGTGGGAAAGGGGAAAAGGCAAAAACAGTATAGCTCGATGAGACAGAAAGGCATCATGTTAGGGGAAAACACCTTTGTAAAGAATTTGAGCTCCTGCCAATTACATACTGACACCAGGTTCCTCACTAGGTCTCCAGGGTCCTTCCCTGGCCCTGATGCTCAGCCCTCTTTATGCTTCACCTTTTCCTGGGGATGAGATCCAGACTCACAGAACTTGGTTTTATAGGGTCTTCACTATTTCCCCCAACACACATACCACAAATGCCCCTAACTTTCTTAGGGAAACACAGCTCCACCACTCCTGGTGCCACACCTCCCGCCCCCGCTTCCCCCCCTCCAGCACTGCCAGTGTTTCCCTTGGGTTGTAGACTGCATGCCATCACTCCCTCCCAACTCTTCCCTAGCCACCCAGCAATCGCCTTTCTGTGGGTTCCCCAACACCAAGTACCTTCCTCTATGGTAAGCCTTGCCTCAGGGTATTGTGGCTGCCTATTTATCTTCTTTTAACTATGAAATATCTCAAATTATAGAAAAGTAAAAAGAGATACTTTGTTCCCAATTAAACCTTGTTACAATTCATACCTTAATTAAACAGATTTTAAAATAAAGAAATAAAATGTTGTAGACACAGAATAGTATTACTATTGTTATTCTCCCTTACATATTCATGTATCTAATGAAAAACAATGTGTAGTATTTCTTGATATGTTTCCATTTCAATGTAATTAGTAACATACTACATGTGCTTTTTAGCAATTGTTTCACTCTACTTTGTTTTGACATTACATTAACAAAGAAATTAAGACCACGAATAACAGATCATAAGAGGAAAACTAATGCATTTGACTACATTAAAATTTAAAACACTGTTGTCTGCTCATATTTAAAAATAAAGCAGTTTTTAAAAACTGCCTGGAATAGACTGGTATACATCCCTGTAGGTGATCTGACTAGGTTTTTGTTTTTTGTTTTTTTAAATTTTTTAATTTAATTTTTTTTTTATACAGCAGGTCTGACTAGGTTTTACATTGTTTCTTGTTTGTTTCTTTGCTTTTGTTTTTAGCTAGCTTCCCACAGATGACTCAACCACACTCTCACCAGGAAAGTATAAAAGAAGTTTGGCTGCCAGTTCATTTCTTTTACAGACCAGCAATGAATCCTCCCATTGCCAGCAACACCTGCACCCCTACTCTAATATCTCTAAATATTTCTGAGATCCTGTAGTTCAAATCAGCCTTCTTCTTAGCTTTCCTTACTGCCAGCTTTGGTTTCAATTATTAATCAGTTTTACCACTAGTCCACCTCTTTCTAGTTTCCAACATTCCATTGCTGCCATATACTCTACTTACAAGTATTTCATTTTTTGTCTTTATATGTTCATGGTTTCTTAGAAAACTCTTTACTGTTACTTTTATGTAATTTTGGGAGGGAGGGTGAGTAAACATGTTTACTCTGCCATATTTTAACCAGAAGTCTTGAAATTGCCTCTTTCTTGTCTGTGTTCCGTCTGGTGGTAGCTGAGCTGAGGACTGTGTCTCATTTATCATGATAGTCTGGTGTCTTGCATATTGCCTGGTGTAGATGAGGTGCTCAGTAAGAAAGTAAGGGTTTATGGAATGAAAACACACATAGCACGGTAATTTTTTTGAAATAGTAACCAATGTTTTGCTTTGTTTTTCTCTCCAGTATTTCATTTTCCCTTTTTCAGCTAGACTAATCTGTTATTATGGCTTCAGGGAATGCATGGGACAACAGAAAGCAAACTCTGCCAGGATTTTGAGTTTCAAATGTTTCTGTTGTTAGGAAAATTCAAAGGGCTTACGGCATAAACAAAATATTGGAGCAAAGCATTGTGAAGCATACCTCTATCTCTCCCATAAATCTGGAAGATTGATCCAAAAGAGACTCAGAGCTCAGCTCCAGGGAGGCATCAAAGTCCTATAGAAAAAATAGTTGGGATCATTTCATCCCACTGGAATGGTTCAGGAGCCCCGGGAAGTTTCCTCTGCATTCATGGATGAAAACAAGGTAAACAGAGAGAGCCAGTGGATCTAAAGGAGCCTCACAGTTAAGAATGAAGGTCAAGAAATGCCAGAGTAGACCACTGAGTGGGGAGACAGGATGGTGCCATGTCAGTGAATACATCATGAACAGATGATGCCCATGTGGCAGATACATCATGGACAGATGACACTGAGATCCCTCCCATCCCTGATGCTTTGACACTATGTAAGTCCCTCATTATTTAAACACAGTCCTAGGGAAATCCCCACATTGACTGAGCTTAGTTTCTGCCACCCAAGTAAAATGAAGCTCAAGATTGAAAGTAATTTGAGTTACAAAAAAATAAAATAAAATTATCAGAAACTAACACAAAATTGTAAATCTACTATACTTCAGTTTAAAAAAATTATATTTCCCCAATATTTCTATTGGTCAGTTGAAATTCATGTATAGTACACAAATATGGTGATTATTGACCACCAGATATTCATTTATAAATTCATGAAAAAATTCATAAGTATTTACACAACAGATGATCAAATATGTTAATATAGCAACATCCTAAATTAAAGTACAGATTTATACTTGTGAATGACAAATCATCCATAAAATCAAGCATGTAGGTAGATTGCTTGGCTAAACTGTTTCTATTATTTGTCAATCTTAACAGAATAAACGAGAAAATACAGAAGCATCTGTCAGGAATGTATGTCAAGACTTTTGCTTTCAGCTGAGATGAAAGCCAATGCTTTCACTGAGAATGACTAGAAAAGCTGGACAAAATACCCAGAACAGTACCTGTTTGAAGGCATTGAAGAACTGCTGGGGAAACTCAGACTTGAGCAATAAGATTCTGGAGAAAGACGAAACTTGGACAGGAGTGCTGGCATTCTGCAGTTGAGTTTTCTTTGGGGGCACTTGCCAGTTCTGAGTACCTGGCAAGGGGCCAGGAATCTAAGCCAGAGATTTGGGCAGGAGATCACCAAGGGGCAGAGAAGGCAGCAGAATTGTTGGCAGTTTGCGGGGCTGGAGAGAAAAATCAGAATCTTGTGAGGCTGGGATGCCAGTGAGAAGGGTATCTGGAAAACCGAGTCTGACACTTGACCTGTTTTCCCAGATTCTGACACTATATGGATCAAGATGTTAAGAAACTAAATAGAAAGTCTCTATAAAGTAGAACAGAGATTTTGCAAACTTAAAAGACTCACAGGAGGACAGGGCTACAGTGAGCACCCCAAGTCCTCAGGTGGAACTCCAGGAGGGTGTTTTAGTTGGGTCGGGTTGTGTGACTTAAACAGCAAACATTTATTTCTCACAGTTCTGGAGGTTGGAAAGTTCAAGATCAAGACTCTGGCAGACACCACAATGAGAAGCCCGCACACCACAATAAGGAGTAGCCCCCGCTCACCGCAACTAGAGAAAACCCGTGCACAGCAACGAAGACCCAACACGGCCCAAAATATAAGTAAATAAATAAAAGACTCTGGCAGATTCAGTGTCTGGCCAGAGCCAACTTCCTTGTTCATAGATGACCATCTTTTTGCTGTGTCCTCCCTTGTCAGAAGGGATGAGGGAGCTCTGCAGGGTCTCTTTTATAAGGGCACTAATCACATTCATGAGGGCTCCACCGTCATGACCAAATCACCTCTCAAGGCTGCACCTCCTATTGCCATCACATTAGGGGGTTAGGGTTTCAACATATGAATTTGGGGGGGACATAAACATTCAGTCTATAGCAGAGGGCTACTCTCTAGGAACAGGGACAGATCAGAGATGTAAAAGAGTCTCACAAAAACTGTAATGCACTATATGTCATTCTGGAAAAGGCAAAACTATGCAGACAATAGAAAGATCAGTAGTTGCCAGGAGTTAGGGGTACGGAGGGATGAATAAGTGGAACACAAGGGATTTTTTAGGGCAGTGAAACTACTCTGTACGACACTATAATGATGGATACATGTCATTATACATTTGTCAAGGCCTGTAGAATGTACAACACCAAGAGTTAACCCTAACATAAACTCTGGACTTTGGGTGATAATAATGTGTCAATGTAGAATCATCCCTAGTAAAAAAAAAAAAAAAGTACCATTCTAGGACAAAAAGGATGTGGTACATATATACAATGGAATGCTACTCAGCCATAAAAAAGAATGAAATAATGCCACTGACAGCAGCATGGATGGACCTAGAGTTTATCATACTAAATGAAGTAAGTCAGAAGGAGAAAGACAAATACCATATGGTATCACTTATCTGTGGAATCTAAAATATGGCACAAATGAACTTATCTACAAAACAGACTCACAGACATAGAGAACAGACTTGTGGTTGCCAAGGGGGTGGAGGTGGGGGAGGGGTGGACAGGAAGTTTGGGATGAGCAGATGCAAACTATTATATGTAGAATGGGTAACAACAAGCTCCTACTGTGTAGCATAGGGAACTATATACAATACCCTGTGATAAACCACAGTGGAAAAGAATATGAAAAAGTATATATATATGCACATATATATATGTGTGTGTGTATATATATATATAAATATACGTGTTTGTATATATAGAACTGAATCACTTTTCTGTACGGTAGAAAGTAATGCAACATTGTAAGTCAACTGTACTTCGATAAAATAAATTTTAAAAAAAATGTATCACTCTGGTGAGGGACGTTGATAATGAAGGAGGCTATGCAAGGGTGCGGGCAAGAGGCAAATGGGAACTCAGTACTTTCTGCTCAGTTTTTCTGTGAACTTAAAACTGCTCTAAAAAATAAAGTCTAAAAATAAAAATCTGTAATGCAGCCTGCAGTTGGTTCTACCTCTGATTGGATTAAAGTGATCAGCTCCCTAGTAGAAGAGGTAAAGCCTCTCTGGAGGAAGATTTTACCCCAAAGCCCTCTAATTTTTAAAATACTATGTCTGGATCAAATTGGATCAAAATTTTCCAGGCATTCCAGGACACAGAAACAAGTACTAAAACCATAAAGAGAAAGATAGTAATAGAACTCTACTTAATGCTCTGTGGTGACCTAACTGGGAAGGAAATCCAACAAAAGAGGGGATATATTTATACATATAGCTGATTCACTGTGCTGTACAGTAGAAACTAACACAACATTGTAAAGCAACTAAACTCCAATAAAAATTAATTTTAAAAATTGCTGCAGCCACTGTGGAAAACAGTATGGAGGTTCCTCAAAAAACTGAAAATGGAGTTGCCATATGATCCAGAAATCTCACTCCTGGGCATATATTCAGACAAAACTATAATTTGAAAGGATCCATACACTCCTATGTTCATAGAAGCACTATTTACAATAGCCAAGACATGGAAACAACCTAAATGTCCATTGACAGGTGAATGGATAAAGAAGATGTGGGACATATATACAATGGTTTACTACTCAGCCATAAAAAAGAATGAAATAATGCCATTTGCAGCAACGTGGATGGACCTAGAGATTATCATACTAAGTGAAGTAAGTCCGAAAAAGATAAATACCATATATTACTTACATGTGGAATCCAAAATATGACACAAATGAACTTATCTATGAAACAGAAACAGTCATAGAGAACAAACTTGTGGTTGCCAAGGGGGGTGGAGGGGAATAGGTTGGAAGTTTGGGATTAGTAGATGCTAACTTGGATAAACAACAAGGTCTTACTGTATAGCACAGTATTCAATATCCTGTGATAAACCACAGTGGAAAAGAATATGAAAAAGAATGTATACATATGAATAACGGAATCACTTTGCTTTACAGCAGAAATTAACACAACATTGTAAATCAAAAAACAAACAAAAGATAGAAAGAGATATTGATCCAGATATTTTGCTTATCAAAAAACAGTTAAGTATGATTAACATGTTCAAGAAAAATAGATGAAAAGAATGTATATTATTAGTTAAAACTATAGATATGAACTGTGGAGTGCAACATTGTGCATCTTGCAGGATTTTAGTTCCCCAACCAGGGACTGAACCCCAGGCTACTGCAGTGAAAGTGCCAAGTCCTAACCACTGGACAGCCAGGGAATTCCCATTATTCATGTCTGTATTTTCTATATCTCTCCTTAATATATATAATCTCCATGAGGACAGGAGTTTGCTTTCCTCATTGCTGAATTCCCAGTGCCTAATAAAATGCCTGAACATAGTAGATGCTCAATAAATAGTTGTTGAATTAAAGAAAAAACTATAGCTGGAATTTACCAAACTCTTTTTATGTGTGTGTGTATGTGACCAAACCAAGAACATTCTATAAGGGAAAGATTTTTATAACTCCACATCTTGCCTTCATAACTATGAGCTCTATTGTCACTTTCATCACGATCACTTTTTCCCGTTGTTAATAATTTGTCTCATCTTTTCCAAAATTACGTGGCTACAAACGTGAATGATTATTTTGTACCAAGCATTGTTCTAAGTGATTCTTTGATTTCTCACAACAATCCTGTGAAAAAAGTACCATTATTGCTCTCACTTTACAAATGAGGAAACTGAGGTACAAGGTAGTTAAACAAATGTTTATGGTTACATGACTAGTAAATGGCAGAGCTAGAATTTGAACTCAGATAGTCCGACTCCAGAGCCCTCACTTTTAATCACAACACTATATAGGGTATGCGTCTTATACAACTACAGTAGCCATAGATAGTGTATGTTTTGGTTAAAATGATGTAGAATCCCGACAGGTCAAATTATTTAGGTCACCAAAATGTTCTTCTGTTTTCTCATAGCCCCAAACCATAAGAATGTGAGAGTTCCAATTTAGCCTAAACTGAATAGAGATGTGTTTTTGAATCCACACTGCCCAATAAGGTCTGTCTAAAGTACAAAAGACCAAGAAGAAATGTGTCTAATTTTAAGCGGAAGAAAAATAGAAAATAAAAACAAGTATGTATATTTGACCAAAAATAGTACCCAATACTAACCACCACCTAAGTTATTTTTGTAAACCTTTGCCTGGACATGCTCTAATTATTATAATTGCAACCTGTGAATTCTTAGCTGCAGAACTACAGTTAATTCACTTATCCCACCTGTGGGTAGATAACCTTGACAGAAAATCCCACCACATACATAGGTCTCTACTCTTTCCAGCAGTACTCCCTGAAGAAGCCAAGTCTTCATTCTCTAATACACGCTGTTCTTATTGATAGACACACATACCTGGTTTTCCATCTTACCAGGTAAACATTTAAGAAGTGTATTTGAAAGGAAGGTATGAAATCCTTCCCTGTCTCCTGCACTCCCTCTCCCAACAATGTCTTTTCACTGACATAAAAATCTACCATTAGATTTGATTTCTCCAAATCTTCTATACAGATAAACATCTATCATCATTTTCATAATAGTATGAATTAATGAAATGACTCAATCTCGTGGGCAGCTAGCTGTGATCAGGGACATAAAGAAGTTAGAGTTTTGACTGGGATGCAGTAAGCACAAGTCATGACAATTTTGAACATAAACTACAGGGTTGTTGTCGTTTTCTTAATCACTCAAAATGAAAACAATGATGTAATGCACCTCATAGAACTGAAGTGAAGACTGCATGCGACTAATGAGCATAAATATGCTTAAGATAATATTACGCACACAGTAGGGGGTTAACAAATGGTGACTTTTATAATTAATTATAATGATTTTGGAGATAATGGAGAAATGTTTTAAAGTCAAATATATTTTAAAAGAATTGGCAAGATGGTTAGGGCAGTAGATCTGAATAAAGTTTAATGAAAGAATAAAATTAACCCCTCCATTCACCGTCCAAGATCATTTTTGCTGCTTTGGATGATGTATGAAAGACTAGGAAGCATCTTGTGATCTAACTGTTTAGCATACAGACCTAACTATTCATAGCTTCACAAATCTATTTAATATACTTAAGAAATTCTGTGGAATCAAAATGTCAAGTTTCTCCTTCCATTTATTGAGTGGTTCATCATCTCTCCATATGTCTATTTGCTTGTGAACAAAATACTCACCTAACATAATGCCCACCCACACAAGGTTAGGTGCACTATTGTTTTTCTCATGTGAAAATTATCTTCCTAACAGTATCCACAGGATCTGCCCGTTGAGCTATTGAGCTATATTTCCCAATAATAGTAGTGGATTGCACATATAAAATCCAGCATTTTCTCATTGAGTTCCTTTTGTGACCAGAAACTTAAGAGATTGTATAGGTGCCATTTGGATGCAGATCAAAAATAAGCTGTCTCCCGGGATGCAAGAACTCAGGAGTTGCCTCGTTAGTGCTTTGCTCTAACCAACCTTCTCAGGGTGATTTCCCCTGGGCTAGTTTTCTGGTTAGCCTTGTGGAGGATTTGTTTACTCAGTCACCTGAGAAGTATGTATATTTATGAATTAGTATGACTGGAGAAAATGATCTGAAGAGACAGAAGCCTCTGTTCAAATTAGGAGACCATGCGGGGTGACAGTCTTGGCTGGAGTCCTCGATGAATCATTGATCATTGGTTAGTGGTGCTACCACTTGCCAGCTGTTTGATCTTAAGTCATTCACAGGCATCTTCCCTTTTCTCAAAAGATAAACAATACCGGGAGAGTGGAGGTTTTCTAAAATTCCCTTCTATTAATCTTACCTACGGAAGAGAAAATTGAAATTGAAGATTTTTTGTTTCTTATTAAGAGAAGCCATTTGCAAAGGCTGAGATGACAGCTACCTGTGTGGAGATAAAAGATTTTAATAAAATGAAATTACACAGACTAGTGGAAATAAAATCAAAGTCAACTAATTTTCTCAAGAATCACTCTCAAGTGTACCTTCAATGTCAAATGAATTGCCCACACAAATACAGTCAACTGATTTTTACAAAGGCACAAAGGCAATTCAAAGGATAGTTTTTAAACAGTGCTGTAACGATTGGACATCCATATGCAAAAATAAATAAAACTAGACGAAGACCTTATACATTTCACAAAAATTAACTCCAAATGGATCATAGCATAACTCCTTATTCCTTATGTGTGGGCTACAAATAGCAACTTCTTTCCAAATAGTACAGTATGGAAAGGGGGAAAAAAGAATAACTTTATGGTTGGTAGTATTTACTACCTCAGCTAAGTGATCCAGATTAACAACAGCTATGTCACGTGGATAGCATATACTCCTGATACAATTGCTGAGAACTGTGTTTGCCTCTTAGATCATCTTCCATAAAACCCATAATCCCACTCTAATCATAAGGAAAAATCAGACAAGTCCCAATTGAGAGACCCAGAAAATACTTGGCCGGTGGGAGTTCCCTGGTGGCCTCATGGTTAGGATTCCTGGCTTTTCCTGGCTTTCACTGCCATGGCCCAGGTTCAATCCCTGGTCGGGGAACTGAGATCCTGCAAGCCACGCCACGTGGCCAAAAAGCCCACAAAAGTTGGAAAAAAAAAACACCTGGCCAATACTTCTCACAATTGTCACCAAAAACAAGGAAAGTCTAAGAAACTGTCATAGTCAAGACACGATGACTAAATGTAATGTTATATCCTGGGTGGAACCCTGGAACAGAAAAAGAACATTAGATAAAAACAAAGGAAATCTGAATAAAGAAAGGACTTTGGTTAATAATAATAATGCATCAATATTAGTTCATAATTGTGTTACATGTATCATACTAATGTAAAATGTTAATAATAGGAGAAATTGGGTGTGGGGTATATGGAACTCTCTGTACTATCCTTGCAATTTTTTGTAAATCTTAAACTATTCTAAATTAAAAGTTCATTTAAAAGAATTATATGAACTTTTTGTGTATTTTCAGCAAAATGTTCACACCAATAATATTGCTTTGAATTTTTTTCCTCTCTCCTTCCTTCATAGGGAATGATACACCTGCTACATAATACAATCCCACACTTTACAATTATTTGGTCCTTTGAGGATCTTTCAATTTTGGAAATAAGTTTCATCCATAGAGCTACGTCTTTGAAGGTAAAATACCACCAACCGAAAACAAGGGGAAGAACAACTCACTTTGTGTGAGTATTTTACCCACAAAACAGTAACAACCACAAACTATCAGGTTAATAGTAAGAAAAAAACATCCTTAGGAGCCCCACTGGTTTCGGGATGATCTTATTTTGTAAAAATAAATTATATGGAGTGTGCCAAAAGAGGCAAAAACTACAGCAGGCTGGATTCTTTATCGCGCTGTTAGTTAATCCCGCCTTATACTTTGATTTGCTGCCTGTTAAAATGTTTCCTGGGAATGTGGTCTGGCACATGCCCTGCTATGCTGAGGGTTCAGAAATTTGCATTTTGGTCCTAATTTACCCACCAACAACTGAACCTCCATTTTTTATCCACGTATCAATCTGGAGTTGGGTTGAGCTGACCTCTAAGGCCTCTTCCTGTTTTGCAATTGTAGACATAAGAGTAACTTATTACCACTGACTGACACAGTATCATGGATTTGTTTTTCAGATTACCTGGCCTCACCTGGCACATAGTGGGGTCCTGAGGGATGAGAGTGTAGGATGGGTAAGAAAAAGAAAAAAATAGTAGAAGTTTCATGTAGAAAAGGAGTCTTAGAAGGGATCTGACTCCTGGTATTTGAAGAACGGTCACGTAGGAAGGGATAGCAGGTGTGTTTGGCGGAATTCCAGAGAACTTAGGGCCAGCAGACATGGAGGACTGGCCTACATATGACCCAGTGTAACCCTTGAGGGGTGGTGGCCTCAGTCACGGCAGTCCCAAAGGAGAGCGGCTCCCTGGAGCAGTAATGAGTCCTGGGAGGCTCAGGAGGCAAGTTCCCGCTCACCTGGCTGGGTTGTTTTTAGAACCGCCTTGCTTCCCTTCCCCACCTCATCCCTTTCCTCCCAATGCGCCCACCTCCACCCAGGTTCATCAGAACCCAGCCCTGCAATGGTTTCTACTACAAATATTTTGTGTCTGTCAAGTGTTTGGTGCAGAGAAAAAGGAGGAGGGGCACTGGTCCAGATCATTTAAAAGCCCCTTGCCGGGCTTCCGTGGTGGCGCAGTGGTTGAGAGTCCGCCTGCCGAGGCAGGGGACACGGGTTCGTGCCCCGGTCTGGGAAGATCCCACATGCCACGGAGCGGCTGGACCCGTGAGCCATGGCCGCTGAGCCTGCGCGTCCGGAGCCTGTGCTCCGCAACGGGAAAAACCCCCTTGTCATACTGAGTCTGTAGCTACAACAGAAAGCATCAGCTCTGCATGGCTTCCCCCTCAGCAGTCCTCCTGTTCCCTCAGCAGCCCCTCTTCTTTCCAAGTCACCATCACATCCCTGTGTAATATCTCCGTTCACAACACAAGACATTGTTTCATAATGAAGGCAATTTCACCATGCTTGGAATTAGCTCTTATTGGTGTTTTTAAATGCTTAAAATTCCTACACATTTTAACCCAGCTACCAAGGAGATCTATGTAAGAAGCCTCCCTTAAATTCACAACTTTCTTTTTTTTTTTTTTTTTTTTGCAGGGAAAGGCCTGTATTGCCAAACTGCAACACTGGAATCCAGAGAAGCTCATTTCTCCGCTCATTTGGAAACTCCGAGGCACTGAGGACACATACGGATTTTCCATCCCTTAAGTGATGTATTGGTTGAAAGCCACAATGCATTATAGACGGGCGTTCCTGGAACAATGGCTTTTTCTCCAAGGCCACAGTTCTCTTCCAGGACATCACTGAAAATGAGAAGAGCACAAACATATGCTCGGTGGGGCAGCCTTCCTGAGGAGTCCTGCCATTTCACATTTTCCCTAACAACTCAGAAAACAAGCACTCGCAGAAGGACATAATCTGAAACATTTCTTCCTAATTCCCTCCTGCTCAGAACAAACCTTGAGATCACCATTTTGCAGCCTACCACGGAAAACAGTCTCATCATAGAACGTACACGTCAAAGTACAGCACTTCTTTATTTCTATAGAACGAGTTGAGTACCTGCTTCACAGTTTATCAGTTCCATTGATAATGAGAACAATATAAGCAACTGCCTAGCTTCTGAGTCACATGGTATTTGATTATTGTTCTTTTCCCAGACAAAGATACCAAGTAGTAAAATTATGGGCCCAGTGACTAATGACAAGCTACATTATCTCTAAGTAGCTTTCAGACTAAGTTTATTAGGGGTTACCTGTGTCTGACCAGCCACCCCAGCTGCCAAGTACTCATTGCTGTGGCAGGCTGTTCCTCTATTTAATCCACTCCAGGGGCCCTTCTCAGGAGGGTATAACCCAGAGAACCCACCACTGCCACTAGGGTGCTTCCCCTGTATGTAACATCGACCTCTGTTGTTGTTCCTATCCCATTTCATGGAAATCATCTGTTCACATATCTGTCCTGCACACTAGATTGTGAACTCTTTGAGGACTTATGTCTTATTTAACTCCAGAGTTTCAGTGCCTAGAGCAAAATAACTGTTCAATGTGTGTTTGTTGAGCCAGTGAACAAAACAATGAATGGCCATCAGTTAGGCCCAGTGGTTAAAAAGATGCACTCTGGTGGCAGATGTCTGTGGTTTTCAGGTCTGGCTGCCCCACTTTTCAACTGTGAGACATGGCACAATTAACCCATCTGTGCCTCAGTTAATCTGTTAAGTGGGGTTAAGAATAGAACTTCCTGCATAGGTTTGTTGAGTAGTGTGTATGAAGCATGTAGAAAAATGCAGGCACACTAATGTTTAATACCTGTTCACTGTGGTTGATATCATCATTAATATGATTATTATTACTAGGCAATAATAATACCGCTACTAATACTGGAATAATTCCTGACATGGGTTCAAGTTCTTTATACCAGAGCCTTTGACAGTAAGGAGGCAAGCCAGATATATTCCACATGGTGGACAGACAGCTGAGTGATGTTTGAAATGCACTATGTCATCTGTGAACAAAATGTAGCTGATATTGGGCAAGTACTTCCTATGAGCCAGGCATGTATTAGATGTTTTATATATGTGACCTCTTTTTTTTTCAATAGAGTTTAATTTTTAGAAGTTTTAGGTTCACAACAAAACCGAGGGGAAGGTACAGAGATTTCCAATTTACCCCCTGCTCCCACACATGCGTAGCCTCCACAGTTATCAACATCCCCAACTAGAGTGGTACATTTGTTACAACTGATGAACCTGCACTGACACATCACAATCACCTCAAGACTATAGCTTATACTTGGGTTCACTCTTGGTGTTGTACATTCTGTGGGTCTGGACAAATGTATAATGACACGTCTCCATCATTACAGTATCATACACAGTAGTTTCACTGTGCCAAAAATCCATTGTATGTGACCTCTTTTCATTTTCAAAACAACTATGAGAACAATTATTCTTCATCCCATTTTTAAAAGATGAGAAAAATGAGGCTTGGAGAGGTTAAACGATTTACTAAAGATTATACATTAACAAGTGGATCGTCTGGCCCCGGAGCCCGTGAGCTTTCTGTTCCCGGTTGCTTCCCAATGGAACAGGCAGAGAGCAGATGAATCACAGGAGTATGATTAATGCTCCCTAGAGCAGCGCCCAGTTTATGAGGACGTAAGCCAGTGTCACCAAGCCTCTTCAGCCTGTGGTGCTAATGAGGTCCCATGAGCAGTACCATACAAATAATGGTGGTTCTTAGGCCTCCTTCCAGCCCTGAATGAAGCCCCTTGGATATATTTCTGGGAGTTGAAGTACACAATTCTTTGAAAAAATATTTTAATGAAAATCGCTATTAAATTATTACACAGTCATAATCAAGTAATAACGCACATTTCCCCAAGGTGTCTGAACTACACTCTGCCCAGCTACAAAACTCGAAGGAGGGACTTCATATATTCAAACCCATGGTCAGCCACAGCTCATTTCTCAAAGAGGCATTGATGTAACTGGGTGTTTTTAAGTGACAACATTGTTTTGAAATCACTAAAACCATCAAGTTGTAAATACTATTATCTTCATCTTAGGGGTGGAGAAACGGCATTTTTGAGAGTTAAATGCCTTGTCTAAAGTCCTATAGTTAATAAGGAGCGGAGTAGGATTGAAACTCAGATTTGCAGCTTCCACACTGACTCTGACAACCAGCTCTTAGCCAGTTACTGTGGAAAAGCTTTGTGACAGGCACTGTACCAAGGGCTAGAGGTGGAAAAGTGAGTAAGACATAGTTCCTACCCTTGTTGGGGAGACAGACCTATGAATAATTATAATAATATGTAAATATGGTGGTAGAAGATATACATAAAATACCACTGGAACACATGGAATTCTTTAAAAGGATGTGACATTTGAGCTGGGTGTTGGAGGGTGAGTAGGAGTTTGCCCAGAAAGGGAAGTACGTTGTAAGCAGAAGGCAAGGCTTGTGCGTGGAGTGTGAGGGAATCAGATTGAGTGATTTCTTGATTCATGCTGCATTTTAAAAGGTGAGACATTTTAAATTATGTTATTCATGACACAATACTAATAAACCTTGCAAAAGTGTCCTTTAAACATGTCTACTCGGTAAGTCCTAAAATATATGTAACTAATTAAAGTCACTTAAGACTGGTGTATTTTAAGACTATTATCTTGCCTTTTTGTCCTTAATTTAGCTCAGTGATTCTTGGTTGGGGCCATTTTGAACCCAGGGGCCATTTGGTAATGTCTGAAAACAGTTTTGGATGTTACAGCTTGGTGGAGGAGGAAGATGCGACTGGAATCTAGTGAACAGAAGCCAAAGATGTTGCTGAACATCCTGCAATGCACAGGCTAACCCCTACAGCAAAGAATTATCCTGCCCCAAGTGTCAGTTGTGCTGAGGCTGAGAATCCCTGCTTAACTGCTTGGGAAGCCATGATTCTGTCTCAGACTACCAGCCAAGTCCAGGGCAAGAGCCCCCCTTAACCAAACCACAGAGATTGCAATTTCAGAGGAATCAGCACCAGAGCTCATGAGCCCCCTCTTGCTTCACAACCTGGTGGAAAGCCTGCTCTGCATTATCTGGGTAAAAGGGCACAGAGAAGACATACAAAAGCAGGCGGGTCAGGGACAAAAGTGGGCGGGTCAGGGGTCCTGAGAATCCATGGTATCACTTAAAAAATCAATTCACTAATGGTTACTTAATAAACAGAACCACCAAGCTAAGTGCTAAAGGCCCTGGCTCTTCCTATGAAGTGACACAAAAGCCAACAATTTTTTTTTCTGTGTTGTTCTGTCTTTACTCTGTTTACTTAATAATGGCAACAGTCCACATTACTGAGCGCTTACCGGGTACCCAGCACTGTGCCAACTGTTTTATGTGAACTCTCTAACTGAACCTTTCCCCAGTGCACTATTATTTCCAGAGTGTACATTTTCTCCTGCTAGAGATTTATCCTTGTTATGAGAGAAAATACTGAAGACATTCCACAAAGAGGGCAGTTATACCACCCAAGAAACAACATGTGGGTATCAGTTTTCACAGGACGGGGCAGGAGAGAAAACCCAGTCATCAGACCAGCAAAGTTCAATGAGCGGTTACTGAGGACCTCTACCTGTCAGGTTGCTGCTATTTTCTCAGAAGGGTCTTATCCTTAAAGAGCTTGCAGAGAAAAAATATATTTATATCAGCTTCTATTCCATGAAAGTTCACATTTAGATACCCTTATAATAGATGAACCGCTTACATTCCTCAATGATTTCAGACAAGCAAAGTGTTATCCTATAAGCAAAGACATGATGTTTCAGGGAACTTGGCTTACTCCAGGCCCAGTGCTGGGGTTCAAGTGGGAGGAGTTTAGTTGTAAGACTTGCATCGTTTGGGAGCCTTATTTAGGGCAAAAGGAGGCTAGAGTAGAGGAGAACAACCTAGAAGGAAAGCATAATGGCCTTACCCAAAGTCCCCTCTGCAGACTAGTCTCAGCCCTGTAGAGCCGTGATTTTCAAATGTTTTTGTCCTTGACTCCAGTAAGAAATGTGTTTTACCTGCTCCCAGCTAAAGTGTTATAAAATACTATTTACACTTTCTGTATGTGACACGCTGATATTTTCTCTTCCGATTACACTTCACTTTCTTTAATTCTGATCTTGAGCTAGCGGGTGAGCACATGTCCTGCTTTGTCCAGGGCAGTCCCAGCTTATGCCTCTTGTCCCCATGTAATTATTGATAACTCCCTCCTTACTCACTAAATTGGTTTCACAACTCATCAGCTCAAGTTTCGAAAAATCCTGCTATAGAGAAAGAAGCCTCGAGCAACAGGTGAAGGAACTGTTTTCACAAAGAGAAAGAGCTGCCTCAGGGCAGAGATGGCCAAAAAGAAACAGCTTAGCAGGGGGCCGCCTTCTCCCAATTTCTAACCCAAGGTCTGGGGTGTCGGAGACCCACCGCTTTCTCAGGGCTCAGGCAGCCAGGACTGCGGTGAGATGTCGTCCCCAAGTGGTTTCTTATGGGGCAAGAGAAGAATCATTGCCTTCACCCAGAGACTCATTGAGAAACTAAAGAAAGCTGGGGAAGGGACTTGGGGCCGATAATGTGCAGGTTGGGACAATAATCCAGTAACATGGAGTTATTTCAGATAATGCTTAAACCCAGGGTTTGAAGAAGTTAGTTACCATTAATTTTCATAACCAACCAAAATATGCTAGAAATAAATGATAGTTGCCTAAAATAGTTGCTTATTCTTAACAAGCTATTCAAAAGCAAAATAAAAAAACCCAATTTTGCTTCCTCCAACTTAAAAAAAAAATTTGCTCAGAGGTACAAACTTTCCAATAGCTATCCTGTGAATAACATTTAAATTTGAAATGAACAGCATTAAAAAAAGTAAACATTTAAAAAAATATTATCTCCTATGGAAAAGGAAACTTTTCATTACTTCAAACTGCTTTGGATATTCATTTATTTAACTCCTTCTCCCCCATTTCCCTGTCTTAAAATATATTTGAAATGAGTGAAATCATACAGAATTTGTTATGATGCAGTAATTCAGGAGGAAATATCTGATCCACGTTCTCCCTAAATACTGTATTCTTATCAAGAAAAGAGTCGTTTTCACCACATTTTTAAAAAGTGATTTCACATTTCTGCTTGAAGTTACTAATAACAAAATATGTCAATCCTTTGTCTCCTGAAAATATTTGTTTTAAAATTCCCATTGCCGCTTCCCCCTCCTCAAAAGTCTTATTTAAGAAAACAGAAAAGCATTCTCAAAGTCGGTTGGTAACAAATGGAATTTCCAGGGTGGTTTCAGCTGCTGCTGCCGCTTCTGGGCATGGCTCTAGCAGTGCCTCAACACAAGCACAGCGATGGATATTCACACATCCTCTCATGTACTGTGCTCAGCTGTGGGCTCCGGACAACAGGCAGCTTCCGGCTCTTTTTAGCTTTCCAGGCAAGACTCCAAAAACAACTTGTTAAAATAGGCGTTTTCAGAAAGATAGAAATGAAAGAACTACAGTCCTGACCAAATGCTTTGAAACGTCTTCTATACCCTTGGGTCCCTCCTCTAGAATACCAGGCTTGCTTTGGAAATGATGAGCTGGACCTTTATTGTCAACATTCTGAAGGGATGCCAGGATGCACATTCTATGATACTTCACTGGCATAAGCCTAGATGCTGGCTAATGTAGATCAGATTCAAATAGCCCAGGGAACATCCTTGAGACCGTATGCCTGGCTACTTCATTCCTTCTGGGGCTCTTCTTAAGCTCTTTCTTCATTTGCATCCAGGATAGCTCTTTGGCCTGGATTTCTCCCACCTCTCTGACTGATCCTGCTCTTTCTCTTTACTGGATCCTCTTCATTTCCCCACACTCTGACCATGGAGTGCATTAGGTCCAGTCTTTGGTTTGGTTCGGGTTTTTTTTTTTTTTTCTTACCTTCTCTCACTTCTAAGTGATCTCACACATTCTCACCACACTTACTAAGCCATCTCATTCATTCTCATGGCTTCAAATGCCATCTAAATGCTAATGATTCCCAAATGCATAACTCTGAAGCCTTCCATGGTCTCCAGGCTCAATATCTGGTTGCTGACTGGATGTCCAACAGGGTTCTCAAGCTTAACTTTTTTGGCCGTGCTGCAAGGCATGCAGGATCTTAGTTCCCCAGCCAGGGATCAAACCCGTGCCCCCTGCAGTGGAAGCGCGAAGTCTAAACCACTGGACCGCCAGGGAAGTCCCAGGCATCTCAAGCTTAATGTGTCCGCTACTGAGTTCCCATTATTGCTCCCATCTCTCAGGCTGCTCCTTGCACTGTCTCCTCCATCTCGATGGATGGCTACCCCAACTTCCCAGGTGCTCAGGCCAAGAACCTTGGAGCTGTCCATCACACCACTCTTCCTCTCACATTCTGTATCATCAAATCTGGTTGCCCCTGCCTTAAACTGTAGCAAAATTTGACTCACCCGGTATTACCACATTACACAATTCTAAGAGGCCCCTCTGACATTGAATGTACTGTGACAGGTGCCTCTGGAAGCCTGCTCTGTAAGATCACCCCCACTGTCGCCATCCTGGTCCCACCATCACCATCTCTTGCTAGTTGTGTAGCAGCCTCGTCACTGGCACCTCTGCTTCCACCTTTTCCCCTTTGGTCTGTCCTCAGTGATGCCACAGAGATTCTGGTAAAACACATATCATATCACTTCTCACCTCAAAACCTCCTGTGGTTTCTCAGTTTATTCTGAGTAAAAGCAAACGTTTTACAATGACCTCTAAGACCTTACATAGTATGGTCACCTACCACCAGTCTGACCTCATCTACCAATTCTCTGCTTCTTTCTCTCTACCCTTGGCATGCTGATCACCTCACTGTGCCTTGAGCACTCCCAGAAAACTCCTGCCATAGGCCAGGGCACTTTCTGCTCCGCCTGCGTGGAATGATCTCACCCTAAATTGCTCTCTTCCTTTAGATCTGTACTCAGATGTCACTGCTTGGTGAGGCCTGCCCTGGCCACCCTATCTAAAATTGTAACTATCCCACCCTATACTCCCTTTGCCTCCCTGCCTTATTATTATTATTTTTTTTTATCAGCACATATCACTATCTAAAGTTTTGCGGGGATAGGGCATCATCCTCCAGGATCCTGCAATAAATATTGGAAATCAGATGACTTCTGTGGTGCTGTGTTCCCCAGTAGGCAGAATCCACGAGCCTAGGAATCGAGGGGTGGAAGCAGAAACAGCCCTTTTACTATCACTCCCAGTGAGCTATCGATACTTGGAGAATTTGTGCTTCCTGTCCTGTTAACTCTGGGTTCTGTGGGTTTAGAGATCGTGGTTCACAAAGGGGAAACAGTTCCTCCAGGGGACACAGCAAGAGCCCCATAAGCTACAGCTGCCTCTTGGGTGTTTCAGGCTCCTCTTGCCAAGAGACCAGCAGACGAGAGATAGAGAACCAACCTGGCTGGGATAACTGACCCCAAT
This sequence comes from Monodon monoceros, assembly GCF_005190385.1. NCBI lineage: Eukaryota > Metazoa > Chordata > Mammalia > Artiodactyla > Monodontidae > Monodon > Monodon monoceros. The sequence continues at coordinate 117,518,115 of NW_021703777.1, forward strand.
CATCAGGAGAAGGTAACAGCTACTGTTACACAATGGGCCCAGGGAGGAAAATGTCAACACTTGGTGATTCATTTAGGCACCTCCACATACTCCCACACTGAATTTTGACAGTAAACGGACAAGTATATGAGCCATGGCCTGAGAAAGACATGGTTACCAGCGGCAAAATCTTGATGCTAGGGTGGCCACAGAGACCAGTGGAGATGTGGAGAGTGAGAGCAATCTAGAATGGATCATACGGGAGCGAGACAGTGGATTTTGGTTGCAGCCCTGAGACCAATGGCAGCAGTAGGTGCTGTTGTTCACATCCACCAATCTTGTTCTCATAAGTTTCCCCAGGAAAAGAAGCCCATCAAAATCCTGGATGATATGCTCCCAGAACTTTCATAATGAAATGACTCTGAGTGGCACAAGGGGAAGACTTTAGTGGAGGTCATGATGTGCCACACAGATACCCTTTGGGACAAAAGGACTTATCCCCCCAGCAGCTGAAAGTGCAGTCAGCAGAGGGGACTCCACTGTCAGCTCTCTGGGGGAACTGCCTCAGCTGAAAAGAGTTGCCTTGCCCAAGATAACGCCCCCTTAGAAAGCTCACATCCAAGACGGGTTAATGTAGTATAAAGGTTCCACACCCGCCTCCCTTCTCAACCTGGGACTACTCTGAAGGGCCAGCCCAGCTTCAGAGCTCCCTGTGAGGCTGGTTGAGTCCTTTCTCCAGAATGCATTGCAGTCCAACTTTCCTCTCTTCCCAGTCACACTTTCTTCCCTTCCCTTCCCTTCCAAAAGTACAGACCCCAGGGGTTCTCCTTAAACTTCCTGCACACTAATCTCCATCTCAGATTCTTCTTCCAAGGGAACCCAACCAACCATCCCTTGAAACCCAGGAATCTTGACTACTGCACAATCCCTTATAATTGTACCTGGAAAACCAGTTCATTTGACAATGTACTATATATCTGTACACTGAGCTCATACGTGGGTTTTCTCTAAAATTCTTAGTGGAAAAGGAAGAATACCAAAATAATAGAACGTACATGTCCTTATTTATTAAAAAATAAAATTTAAGAAAGGATTTTGCTGAAAATAATCAAGGGCTATAGACTCCAGCTACACTTGTTCTTGCATGACTAATATATTAAAGATATGATAGATACACTATATCAAGGACCATCTACCGTTGCTCATGGATAGGTAAGACTGCCTGATAAGATTTCACTGGCATGCATAAAAAGGAATGAAATTGGGTCATTTGTAGAGATGTGGATGGATCTAGACACTGTCATACAGAGTGAAGTAAGTCAGAAAGAGAAAAACAAATATCGTATATTAAAGCATATATGTGGAATCTAGAAAAATGGTACAGATGAACCAGTTTGTAGGGCAGAAATAGACACACAGATGTAGAGAAAAAACATATGGACACCAAGGGGGGAAAGTGGCAGGGGTGTGTGTGATGAATTGGGAGATTGGGATTGACATATATACACTAATATGTATAAAATGGATAACTAATAAGAATGTGCTGTATAAAAAATAAATTAAATTATAAAAAAACAAGATTTCACTGGCACGTCACACAGCTATTGCTAGGTTATGTTGCTGTAATAAATAACCTCAGAATCTCAGTGGCTAACAAAAGAGGTTTGTTTGTCACTCATAATGGTACACTGTAGCTCTGTTTCACATGATTTTCTCATTCCAGGATCCACATTAAAGGAGATGCCCCTCACTGGGGCATGTTGTTCTTATAGCAGAGGGAAAGAGCAACAGAAAAACCACAGGATGGCTCTTACACCATCTTCCTGAATGAGGCATATGTTACTCCAGCTCACAGCTCACTGAAATATGTGGCCAAGCCTGACAAATACGACTCCTTCCCAAGGGAGGGATTTTGTAGAAATAAATCCACTAAAGAGGGGCAGGCACCAGAGGGCAGACAGAGCAAGAAGAAGTACAAACCTGCAGCCTGTGGAACAAAAACCACATTCACAGAAAGATAGACAAGATGAAAAGGCAGAGAGCTATGTACCACATGAAGGAATAAGATAAAACCTCAGAAAAACAACTAAATGAAGTGGAGATAGGCATACTTCCAGAAAAAGAATTCAGAATAATTATAGTGAAGATGATCCAGGACCTCAGAAAAAGAATGGAGACAAAGATCAAGAAGATGCAAGAAATGTTTAACAAAGACCTAGAAGGATTAAAGAACAAACAAACAGAGATGAACAATACAATAACTGAAATGAAAAGTACACTAGAAGGAATCAATAGCGGAATAACAAAGGCAGAAGAACAGATAAGGGACCTGGAAGACAGAATGGTGGAATTCACTGCTGCGGAACAGAATAAAGAAAAAAGAATGAAAAGAAATGAAGACAGCCTAAGAGACCTCTGGGACAACATTAAACGAAACAACATTCGCATTATAGGGGTCTCAGAAGGAGAAGAGAGAGAGAAAGGACCCGAGAAAATATTTGAAAAGATTATAGTCTAAAACTTCCTTAACATGGGAAAGGAAATAGCTACCCAAGTCCAGGAAGCGCAGAGAGTCCGATACAGGATAAACCCATGGAGAAACATGCTGAGACACATAGTAATCCAATTGGCAAAAACTAAAGACAAAGAAAAACTACTGAAAGCAGCAAGGGAAAAATGACAAATAACATACAAGGGAACTCCCATAAGGTTAACAGCTGATTTCTTAGCAGAAACTCTACAAGCCAGAAGGGAGTGGCATGACATATTTAAAGTGATGAAAGGGAAGAACCTACAACCAAGATTACTTTACCCAGCAAGGATCTCATTCAGATTTGATGGAGAAATCAAAAGCTTTACAGACAAGCAAAAGCTAAGAGAATTCAGCACCACCAAACCAGCTCTACAACAAATGCCAAAGGAACTTCTCTAAGTGGGAAACACAAGAGAAGAAGAGGACCAACAAAAACAAATCCAAAACAATTAAGAAAATGGTAATAGGAACATACATATCGATAATTACCTTAAACGTGAATGGATTAAATGCTCCAACCAAAAGACACAGGCTTGCTGAATGGATACAAAAACAAGATCCATCTATATGCTGTCTACAGGAGAGCCACTTCAGACCTAGGGACACATACAGACTGAAAGTGAGGGGATGGAAAAATATATTCCATGCAAATTGAAATCAAAAGAAAGCTGGGGTAGCAATTCTCATATCAGGCAAAATAGACTTTAAAATACAGACTGTTACAAGACAGGAAGAAAGACAATACATAATAGCAAGGGATCAATCCAAGAAGAAGATATAACAATTGTAAATATTTATGCAGTCAACATAGGAGCACCTCAATACATAAGGCAAATGCTAACAGCCATAAATGGGGAAATTGACAGTAACACAATCATAGTGGGGGACTTTAACACCCCACTTTCACCAATGGACAGATCATCCAAAATGAAAATAAATAAGGAAACACAAGCTTTAAATGACACAATAGACCAGATAGATTTAATTAATATTTATAGGACATTCCATCCAAAAACAACAGAATACACTTTCTTCTCATGTGGTCATGGAACATTCTCCAGGGTAGATCATATCTTGGGTCACAAATCAAGCCTTGGTAAATTTAAGAAAATTGACATAATATCAAGTATCTTTTCTGACCACAACACTATGAGACTAGATGTCAACTACAGGGAAAAATCTGTAAAAAATACAAATACATGGAGGGTAGATAATACACTACTTAATAACCAAGAGATCACTGAAGAAATCAAAGAGGAAATCAAAAAATACCTAGAAACAAATGACAATGAAAACACCACGACCCAAAACCTATGGGATGCAGCAAAATCAGTTCTAAGGGGGAAATTTATAGCAATACAATCCTACCTTAAGAAACAAGAAACATCTCAAATAAACAACCTAACCTTACACCTAAAGCAATTAGAGAAACAAGAACAAAAAATCCCCAAAGTTAGCAGAAGGAAAGAAATCATAAAAATCAGATCAGAAATAAATGAAAAAGAAATGAAGGAAATAATAGCAAAGATCAATAAAATGAAAAGCTGGCTCTTTGAGAAGATAAACAAAATTGATAAACCATTAGCCAGACTCATCAAGAAAAAGAGGGAGAGGACTAAAATCAGTAAAATTAGAAATGAAAAAGGAGAAGTTATAACAGACACCACAGAAATACAAAGCATCCTAAGAGACTACTACAAGCAACTCTATGCCAATAAAATGGACAACTGGAAGAAATGGACAAATGCTTAGAAAGGTATAACCTTCCAAGACTGAACAAGGAAGAAATAGAAAATATGAACAGACCAATCACAAGTAATGAAATTGAAACTGTGATTTAAAAACTTCCAACAAACAAAAGTCCAGGACCAGATGGCTTCACAGGTGAATTCTATCAAACATTTAGAGAAGAGCTAACACCCATCCTTCTCAAACTCTTCCAAAAAATTGCAGAGGGAGGAACACTCCCAAACTCACTCTACGAGGCCACCATCACCCTGATACCAAAGCCAGACAAAGATACTACAAAAAAAGAAAATTACAGACCAATATCACTGATGAATATAGATGCAAAAATCCTCAACAAAATACTAGCAAACAGAATCCAACAACATATTAAAAGGATCACACACCATGATCAAGTGGGATTTATCTCAGGGATGCAAGGATTCTTCAATATACGCAAATCAATCAATGTGATACACCATAGTAACAAATTGAAGAATAAAAACCATATGATCATCTCAATAGATGCAGAAAAAGCTTTTGACAAAATTCAACACCATTTATGATAAAAACTCTCCAGAAAGTGGGCATAGAGGGAACCTACCTCAACATAATAAAGGCCATATACGACAAACCCACAGCAAACATCATTCTCAATGGTGAAAAACTGAAAGCATTTCCTCTAAGATCAGGAATAAGACAAGGATGTCCACTCTCACCACTATTATTCAGCAGAGTTTTGGAAGTCCTAGCCATGGCAATGAGAGAAGAAAAAGAAATAAAAGGAATCCAAATTGGAAAAGAAGAAGTAAAACTGTCACTGTTTGCAGATGACATGATACTATACATAGAGAATCCTAAAGATGCCACCAGAAAACTACTAGAGCTAGTCAATGAATCTGGTAAAGTTGCAGGATACAAAATTAATGCACAGAAATCTCTTGCATTCCTATACACTAATGATGAAAAATCTGCAAGAGAAATTAAGGTAACACTCCCAATTACCATTGCAAGAAAAAGAATAAAATACCTAGGAATAAACCTACCTAGGGGGCTTCCCTGGTGGCGCAGTGGTTGAGAATCTGCCTGCTAATGCAGGGGACACAGGTTCGAGCCCTGGTCTGGGAGGATCCCACATGCCACGGAGCAACTAGGCCCATGAGCCACAACTACTAAGCCTGCACCTCTGGAGCTTGTGCTCTGCAGCAAGAGAGGCCTCGATAGTGAGAGGCCTGCGCACTGCGATGAAGAGTGGCCCCTGCTTGCCACAACTAGAGAAAGGCCTCACACAGAAACAAAGACCCAACACAGCAAAAATAAATTAATTAATTAATAAACTCCTACCCCCAACATCTTCTAAAAAAAAAAAAAAGAAAGAGGAATAGCAGCAACTTAGATGAATTAAAAAACAAAACAAAACAAAAAAAACCTACCTAGGGAGAAAAAAGACCTGTATGCAGAAGACTATAAGACACTGATGAAATAAATTAAAGATGATCCAAACACATGGAGAGATATACCATGTTCTTGGGTTGGAAGAATCAATATTGTGAAAATGACTATACTACCCAAAGCAATCTACACATTCAATGCAATCCCTATCAAATTACCAATGGCATTTTTTACAGAACTAGAACAAAAAATCCTAAAATTTGTATGGAGACACAAAAGATCCCGAATAGCCAAAGCAGTCTTGAGGGAAATAAACGGAGCTGGAGGAATCAGACTCCCTGACTTCAGACTATACTACAAAGCTATAGTAATCAAGACAATATGGTACTGGCACAAAAACAGAAATATAGATCAATGGAACAGGATAGAAAGCCCAGAGATAAACCCACACACCTATGGTCAACTAATCTACGACAAAGGAGGCAAGGATATACAATGGAGAAAAGACAGTCTCTTCAATAAGTGGTGCTGGGAAAAGTAGACAGCTACATGTAAAAGAATGAAATTAGAACACTCCCTAACACCATACACAAAAATAAACTCAAAATGGATTAGAGACCTAAATATAAGACTGGACACTATAAAACTCTTAGAGGGAAACATAGGAAGAACACTCTTTGACATAAATCACAGTAAGATCTTTTTTGATCCATCTCCTAGACTAATGGAAATAAAAACAAAAATAAACAAATGGGGCCTAATGAAATTTAAAGGCTTTTGCACAGCAAAGGAAACTACAAACAAGACAAAAAGACAACGCTCAGAATGGGATAAAATATTTGCAAACGAATCAACAGACAAAGGATTAATCTCTAAAATATATAAACAGCTCATGCAGCTCAATATTAAAAAAACAAACAACCCAATCCAAAAATGGGCAGAAGACCTAAATAGACATTTGTCCAAAGAAGACATACAGATGGCCAAGAAGCACATGAAAAGCTGCTCAACATCACTAATTATTAGAGAAATGCAAATCAAAACCACAATCACCTCACACCAGTTAGAATGGGCATCATCAGAAAATCTACAAACAACAAATGCTGTAGAGGGTGTGGAGAAAAAGGGACCCTCTTGCGCTGTTGGTGGGAATGTAAACTGATACAGCCACTATAGAGAACAGTATGGAGGTTCCTTAAAAACTAAAAATAGAATTACCATATGACCCAGGAATCCCACTACTGGGCATATACCCAAAGAAAACCATAATTCCAAAAGACACATGCACCCCAATGTTCATTGTAGCACTATTTACAATAGCCAGGTCATGGAAGCAACCTAAACACCCATTGACAGATGAATGCATAAAGAAGATGTGGTACATATATACAATGGAATATTATTCAGCCATAAAAAGGAACGAAATTGGGTCATTTGTAGAGATGTGGATGAATCTAGAGACTGTCATACAGAATGAAGTAAGTCAGAAAGAGAAAAACAAATATCATATATTAATGCATGTATGTGGAACCTAGAAAAATGGTACAGATGAACCAGTTTGCAGGGAAGAAACTGAGACACAGATGCAGCAAACAAACTTACGGACACCAAGGGGGGAAAGCAGCGGGGGTGAGGGTGGTGGTTCTGTGATGAATTGGGAGATTGGGATTGATATATATACACTAATATGTATAAAGTGGACAACTAATAAGAATGTGCTGTATAAAAAAACAAATAAAATTCAAAAAAAAAAATAAGAGGGGCAGGCAATGTTTTGAAGAAATGATACAATCTACCACAACTGCTAACAGGAAGGTCCGGAATCTGACATCTTGTGGGGTTTTTTAATAAATTTATTTATTTATTTGGGCTACATTGGTCTTCTTTTCTGCGCATGGGTTTTCTCTAGTTGTGGCGAGCTGGGGCTCCTCTTCGTTGCGGTGTGTGGGCTTCTCATTGCGGTGGCTTCTCTTGCGGAGCACGGGCTCTAGGCGCACAGGCTTCAGTAGCTGTCACAGTCGGGCTCAGTAGTTGTGGCTTGAGGGCTCTAGAGCGCACGCTCAGTAGTTGTGGTGCATGGGCCTAGTTGCTCTGCAGCATGTGGGATCTTCCTGGACCAGGGATCAAACCTGTGTCCCCTGCATTGGCAGGCGGATTCTTAACCACTGCACCACCAGGGAAGTCCTCCAGAATCTGACATCTTTAATAAATGTTTAGCTTCCCTGAGTTAATCCTATGCTGTAATTGTATGAAAGTAAGTTCCTGTGTCAATCAAATTGACAAAATATTCAGCAACACTCTTCCTTCAGTCATTTACTAATTCTAACATCTCAACTTTAATAAAGGATGATGGGGATGGAGGTAAATGAGGGCAGTAAAAGAGAGCTATAAATAAAACAGTGAGGCAGCAACACACTTCCAAATTCACCCAAACATGGTTATAGTCATCAGCGGCATTTCTACTCTGAGTTTGGCAAACATTCAGGAGGGATGTCTGAAGATAAAGACTGGGCCTTTAAGTAAGACCATGTGAACTAACATTCTCCCTCGCTGCTTCTTATGTTTACCACTCTTATTCACCATCCCCACCACCATCATCATTATCATCATCATTATAGATATCATGAATAGTATAATTTTTATTAGTCATGCTTCTCTCCTTCTCCCATTTGTGATGCTCTTGTATGTATTTATAGGAATCACTTTAAATTTGTTCTGGTAGAAGATGTAAGGCTGTCATACCTATATTATTTAGTTATTTTTAAAACAAAATCTGACAATGTGAACAGTACTAAAATGAGAGTGTGAAAGAATTAAGATAAACCCAAGTTTAATCAGAAAGGTTTAATTCAGGGAAGAGTCTGGGAGTTATCATGAGTAAGTGGCAGCCTCAGGAATGGAAGAAAGGGCACTGCTGAAGGCCAGAAATGAAGCCCTGTTTTTGCAAGACCACATTTAATTGAAAAATAATCAAAACATTAATCGAAACAAATATGGAGGGCCAAAATGCAGAATGAAAAATGATCTAAGCAGCAAAGAGGGGTCAAACATGGAGAAGATAAGCACAGGAAAATCCCTAGGGAGACACAGATTGATGAGCTCTCCATACTGAAGGACACTGCATGTCCAGTCCCTTCCTGCCTTTCCAGAAATAATAACGCCACGCTCCCAGACTGACCAGAGGTTAAGCGTGCCACATTTCCCAGTTATGGCCATGTTACTTAATGCTAGTTTTGAAATTAAAAACACTTATATATATTAAAAAATAGAAAGCAAAATCCACACAACTTGTAAAATGAAACCTGGGACTTCGAAGACATTGCTTTTCTCCAAAGAGCCACTTTATGCTAGTCCGTAGTTCTTGGGGTACACATTTACTCTCTCTCCTCTGCCGTTGGGAGCAAGTTGGAGAAGCACCAGCCCAGGAAATGATAATCCAAGTTTTCATGGAAACCATTAGAACTAGCAACAAGAACTGTAAATCCAAGAATGTTTGTGCTTAAGGGTGAATGTGTATGGCGTTATTACATCCAGAAAATCTTCAAAACGATGCAGTGTTTCTGATATATCCCACTCTCTGGTATCACTGAAATAGCTAAAATATGCTTTTATAAAAGAAGTTTGGTTTTGGTTTTGATTTTGATAAGCCTTTTCACCCACTGAAATCACAAGCGACCTGTTTGAGGTGGCTCACCTCACACGCTGAGTCTATTTTCTGGAGGGTTCTTTAAAATCTCAATACTCCCACCTAGTGGACATAAAGAGTTAAGGTCAGTCAGGGTGGCAATGTGTTCCCCCAAATATATTTGGGGGTGCCGAGTCCTCTGGTCACAATGGTGGACCCCAGGGCCCAAGGCTAAGGGCAAATGGGGGAGCCGTCTGTGCTGTGGCCACACAGTGTTAAAAGGAAAGGAGGTGCGGGGAAAATGACATGGGCCTGAGAACAGCGCCCTCCTCAATCCCCGATGCCGGGATTGAGTAACTGTACCTCATCGGCACAGAGCCTGCCACATGGTAAATACTTAATATTAGTAGACGCTTTTATTATCATTAGTCTAAGATGAAGACATGTGGTGGGCGCCCATGAAAATAAAAGACTAACCCAAACTCCACTTTTAAAGGGAACTGTGGTTGTCGAGGGCAGATCTGAGAGGTAAGATGAAATACAAAAGGCAGACTCCCTCTCCCAGCACAGAAGTTTCACATGAGAAAACAGACAGTGAAACTACGAATTTGATGAAATTTAATGAATGTGGAGAGAAGCTGTCATCTGAGGCCTGAGCTCACATCTTGTTACATATCATAAATTCCCACAGGAGAAAGGACCCAGTTAAGATTATACATATGGAACAGGCTTCGATTATAATTCTGAGAGTCTCTACATGGAATAAAATCTCTAGGTATAATGAATGTGAAAACACTTCAGTCCTTGCTCCCCTTGTTCTACATCACACAACCCACACTTGGAGTGTCTCCAGCACCTTGCTGGGCAGAAACCTCACAAGCATAATGAATGTATAACCCTTCAGACCCTCCTGAACATCAGAGAGCTCACACTGGAAGTAGAGTCCAACTTTGCATCTCTTTCCTCCCCGACCACTCAGATACTCATTAGCTATGTGCCCACATATTTTTGGCTCTCGATTATATCTGGGTTAAGACAAAGAGTCTGCTGTTGATCAAATCCTTTTAGTACTAACTTCTAATGGCTCATCTGGGCTTATAGACCATATAGCCACAACTGTCCAAAATGTCTCTCTGCGAATTTTTGAAGTTCTAGGCAGGAAGCTGAAGGACCTCAGGGCACAAGATATGCTTTTATCTTCCTTCCAGGAAAAGGTTGTGTCTTTGTAAGATAAAGGAGAATGTGAGAAGTGACCAGCCAGCTTTCTTTATGGGTAGGGATGAATATAGATTTCTGGGATAGTGAACTCCTGCAGAGGCTGGAGTGTTTTTGCATGGCTGGAAGAACTACATTTGGCAGAAAAGTGCCAACCTGAAATTTGCAGGGAAGGAAAAATGCCCAGATAAAACTGTACTCATACGGAGAATACCATGAGAAGAACAACAACGTTAGAGAAGACTGATAAGTCTTGGCAGAAAACAAGGAATTGAATTGGGAACAGTACTAGGACCTCACATGTCTGTATACAAATGAACAAAGTATAGGCTATGAATCAAGTTAACTTGAAATTTTAGCCAAAGGAGAGGAATGCTATGTCAGACAAAGAAGATATGGTGAAAAGGGACAAACAGCTAGAACTCGGTGATGGAAGAGTATATCATGTCTAATAGAAACACTAGCTAACATTTATGGAGCACTTACTATATGTCACATATGGTCACGTATATTCAAGGTATTTTACAGGTATTATTATCTGTATTTTGCAGACAGGAGACTGAGGCACAGAAAGGTGATGCAACTAGGATTTAAATGCAACACTCTGGCATCAGTGTCCAAGTTTTTAAGCACTGTTTCTCTAACAGATTAGAGCTATCCAATATGGGCTGAGAGAAATTCATAAGCTACAGAGTGGAATCATTGTGAGATGATCTCAGTTGGAAGTAAAATGAGAGAGAGAGAAAAGTGAAATTCTTATAAGATTGGCATCCCAGCCAGACATCCAGATATAATAATGCAGTTTAGTTCAGACGGAAAACTGGCACCGAGATAAATGTAGCAGAGATTGGCAATTTCGGCTCTGCGGAAAGCTGTTGTCCAAATGCCCTCCCTTCTTCCGCTTGGGTTCGAGAAGCCAAGGTTGGCAGAGGCAGTTTCACACCAAGACTGCAAGGGGCACAGATGAACCACAAGAACAGGATGGAAACTTTGAGTTTGGAGGCAGGCAAAATGGCCCTGTTTTCAAAAAGCAGGCAGAGTGGGTTGGGGCGAGGAATCTGTAAATTATGAAGGAAGGTTTAATGTCAACCCACATCAAAATTCTGTATTTCAAAACCTAGTTTGTGAGAATTTAGAAATGAAGCCATCTGAAAACCACTGAATCATACTTCTCATTTTGCAGGGGTGAAGATAATATTCTAGATGTAAATCAATGGTTTCCTGTTCCTTCAACGCCAGCCTTTCCTGCCTAGAATCCACTGTGCCCGCCAGGTTAGAAAGCGTACCAACCATCTCAGCACGCCAGATGTGCTGGCAATGGGGAATCTGGAATCAGTCCTTCTGTCACCGACCAGACAGCCAGTAAAATTTGGATTGACTGCCTACTTCTACTCATTGCTGTGTTGGCCTGGACCCTATGACTAGGCTTCTAGCCCAGTTGCTTTGCCTTCCTCTCTAATTCTAGTGTGTACTGGAGGCTTACCCTTTGCTCTAACCCACTGGTCCAGCTTCCTTTAGTTCCAGCCACTGACCCATTGTCAATGGACTGATGGCCCACACAGTGTTATCTATTGCATGTCTATGTCTTTCTCTAAAAGAGAAAGGAAACGGTAGAATTACTGCTTATGTGCAGTTTCGATGTTAGTAGATACTGCCAAGTTGCCCTCCAATGTATCTGTTCAGATTCACACGCCTGCCAGAGTGTATGAGAGGACTCTCTCACCCACACCCATGCCAACAACACCACTTTTTAAGTGGAATATTATCAAATTGGAGCCCTTCCAGAGGAGAGCAAACAGAATGGTAGAGTACGGCATCTTCTAAAAGAAACTTCAGATGTTCAATCTAGAAGAGAGAAATTTTAAAGAACGCACATGTGAAAGAATTCAAATTATTCTTTATCATCTCTAGTGTGGGTAAAGTTCTGCTTTCCCACACATAGCTACAAGGCAAGTAAGTCCACCCACACCTGGTTCTAAATTCCATGTTATTACATATTCCTAAAGATGCTAATGACTCAAATCATTTGTATAATGACCATAGGACAAAATACCAACTGAATAACCTATCTTTTTTGGTATCATGTTTGCTAAGGAGCTGACTCCATCTTATAAGGTAGTTGTAACAATGTAATAACTTCTCAGCTTTTATTTGCACCCTGATATTAAGATGACATGTCTTAGATAAAAATTGTCTAATAGCCAATTAATTTGTGAAAAGATGTTCAATCTCATCAATAATTTTTAAACTACAAGTAAGAGGTTTTTTCCAACCTGTTAGACTGGAAAGTATATAAAGAAACCAATAAAAGCTTTTTGCAAAGGTGTAAGGAAATGAACACTTTGCTGTACTGTTGGGTAGGGTATAAATGGGTATAACCCTTCTGGAAATAAATCTAACAATGACAGAAACACAAAATGTGCACATGCTCTAACTCAAGAGTTCTATTTCTAGGAATTCATCCTAAGAAAATAATTATGGATATGCACAATGACTGAGTTAATAAGGACACCAAAGTCATTCATTTATACTAATGAATAATTGAAAACGATCTAAATCGCCATCTATGCACAGTTTGTTATGTAAATTATGGTATTAGGTATAATGGAATACATGTAGCCATTAAAATGTTGAAGTAGATCTGTGTGCTGGATTATTTCCCATTTTACTCCACCCCCAGCTCTATTTTTCACCCTTGTCCACCCTGCCTGGTGCCCCAGGAGGGGCATGAATGGGTTCCCTTGTCTCTGGCTTCTGGCTGGGTTTGGTTGCTGGGAGGAACGGGTAGGAAATGAATAGTTGGGCAAATTGTACAATCTGAGTATTTCATCCTGTTTCCTCTCTGCTGAGTCACCCTTGGTGCCTGTGGCCCTCTTCCAAAGACCTCAGCCTCTGTCAAGTGGCCTTGTCCTGCCACTACTCCCCTAGGTCCTAGTAACCACACTTCCCTTTACTCTTTAGACCTAGGGGTGATAACAGCTCCGGCCCCCCTTGTCACTATGCTTGGGGAGCTTCACCAGCCTTTGCTGGTTCCCCTTGATCTTACCACAGTTCTGTAATACAGGTTTAGCTTCTGCCATCCACTCTTGACAGTTCAAAGACAAAGGAGTAAAGAAATGCAGAGAATTTCACCTTAACTAGTCCAAAATTGTATATCAAAACATATGTTGCTGCTTATGGGACACAACAAAATTTAGATGCATGCAGAATTTAAAACGCACAAAAATTTGCAGCTTTTTATACTAACTATTGTACCTTGTTTTAGAGTGCCATTTAAAAAGAAAAGTATCAAGCTGAGAGTTGAAGAAGAAAAAGTAATCTGTTACAAAACACTTTGATAATCAAATGGGAACATGTCCTGAAGTGTCAGGGTGATAAGAAGGACCCCCAGACAACCATGGATTTAAATAAAGCAGTAAGAATCCCATTAAGCGGAGAAAGGTCAGGTATCTAAACAATCACATAATTACCTTCTTTAATATACTTTCAAAATAAAAACATATAAGGTGATCAGCCTTAATTTTAAAACTTCAGGGAAGATTTTTAAATGAGAATAGCTTTTCTCTCAATATCAAGACATATTTCTTATACATTGTTTCAAAACATTTTTTCTAAATATATAAGATCTTATCAAGGTTAGCTTTTAAACACTAATAATTTAGATTATAGCTGGGATAGGAACAATCTCTAAGAAGCACTGGACTTATTTTCATAGGTAATATGGATTCCCTCTACCAACAAGGCAGAAGTTACCTTCTAAATCTGTTTTATAAAATGCAGACCAAGGCCCAGGAGTGAGTCCTGAAATCAATTTAGTGGATGGAGTGGGAAGGGGCAAGCAGTATTTTTTAATGACATAAAAGAGACTAGAAGAGAATTAGATTAAAATAGAAAATATCAGAGTGCATTTCACATAAGTATACTTTATAATGAAATGTGTTTATTTTCATGTACATGTCTGTGTACTGGGTCACAAGACAAAATGCATTTCTTACTGTGAATCTTGGTCAAAACTGTTTGAAAGTCTCTATTTTGGTCTATGATAACCTCTGCTAATAATTTTACTGCTTTCAACCAAGGCTATATAGTGAAGCTAATAAAAGCAGCAGACAGAAGTAAAGGTGAAGATCAAAGCAGAACAAATTTATAGCAAGTGTGTTAGAATAGGGAACATTTTACTGTTATTATCCTAAAAAGAATCTTCAAAAGGATAAAAGCCATGCTATTTGACTGCCATGGCTATAATGGCATTAGCTATAACTTTTGAAGCAGAGTGAGAATATGTACATGAAGAGCTGTATTAGATAATTAGTAACTTATCTTTTCTGATATTTCTCTGAGACAGGCTATTCATTAAACTATTTTCAAGAAATGTCTGGTGTGATTACAAATAACACGGTCCAAGTTAAAAAGTAATGTGAATAAAAATTGTCAAAAACATTGTTATATAAGAAAAGCAAATAAGAAAAACAACATACAGAGTAGGTTCCAACTTATGGTCCAAAAAATAATATACAAATATGCCATCAGGTATATAAAAATGTGCTCAGCATCACTAATTATCAGGGAAATGCAAATCAACACTATGAGATATCACTTCACACCTATTAGGAGGGTTATTATTAAAAAAAACAAAGATAACAAGTGTTGTAGAGGGTTTGGAGAAAAGGGAACACATGTGCACTGTTGGTGGGAATGTAAACTGGTGCAGCCACTATGGAGAACAGTATGGCAATTCTTCAGAAATATAAAAACAGAACTACCACACGACCCAGCAATGCCACTCTTGGTAATATATAAGAAAAAAAAACAAAAACACTAATTCAAAAAGATACATGCACCCCAATGTTCATAGCAGCATTATTTACAATTATCAAGATACGGAAGCAACCTAAGTGTCCATCAACAGGTGAATGGATAAACAAGATGTGGTGTATATATACGATGGAATGCTATTCAGAGATAAAAAAGAATAGAATTTCACCATTTGCTGCAATATGGATGGACTTGGGGGGCATTATGCTAAGTGAAATAAGAGAGAGGAAGACAAATACTGCAAGATATCACATATATGTGGAATCTAAAAAATACAACAAACTAGTGAATATAACAAAAAAGAAGCAGACTCAACAGATATAGAGAGCAAAGTAGTGTTTACCAGGTTGGGGGGGTGGGAGCGGGCAGTGTAAGGGCAGGGGAGTGGGAAGTACAAACTGTTGAGTATAAGATAAGCTCAAGGATATATTGTACAGCATGAGGAATAAAGCCAATATTTTGTAATAACTTTGAAACTGTATAAAAATTTTAATAAACAAACAAATAAATAAATAAAGGACAACTTAAACAGCCTTGCAATACTAAGGCATTTTAGTCTGAGCATAAAGACTTGTTTCCTATGACGTTTTGTTTGGCCAGCATGGTATTTTACAAACTTGTGGACAAGCACATCTAAAAATAGAGCAGGTACGTGCAGCCAGCCATAGTCTTCACCCCTCACCCCATGTGCATCCCTCACCGACATGTGAGCGTGCACAGTCACACACACACACACACACACATACCTTTACACACATACACACAACTACAAACACACAATCACAGAAACACACACAACTGTTTATATAATCCACAATCATACACACATACACACACAAAACTACAAATACACACAACCATACAAACACACACAACCATATACACACAACTGTATGTACAATCCAAAAACACACACAATTATACACACATACACACACAACTACAAGTATACACATAACTACAAACACACAGCTACAAATATACACACAAACACACACAACTGCACATACAATCCACAAACACACTCAACCACACACACATATACATACACACAAACACACATATATACACACATAACCACATACATACACACAAACACACATAGCTTTATGCCTTTATGCCACCTACCTGACCTTTGAAGGAATCTGAGTTTGTGTCCCCTTTGTTAGAATTTCAACCAAACAGAGGGGACATGAAACAATTGTTAAGAAACTGAGAAGCAGCTGAAGAAAATCTATGATCCACACAAAATTAATAAGTTTAGGAGATAATGTCATCCAGAGCAACAGAGAGGGGATTACTGGAATTACTAAATTAACCCAAACATATATGTATTTGGGATATGTAAAATTCCTATTTTTATTTGTTCTCCTTCAAAGATTATGCCTTTTTTGACATTGCCTCAGACCAAAAATTGTCAGGATAATGATATGGTCATGACATCGATAACTTATATTTGTGAGTGCAATTTTAACTTTTTAAGTACTTTCACATCTGGGTACAAGGCTCTAGGACAGAAATAAGAGCAATTAAAATAATGTACAAGGCCAACAAAAACTGAAATGGCCACGTAATTAAATAACATTTTAAAGCTCATATTGAAACATCCAAAGAAAAACACTTTAAAAAGAAAATCTCATTATATTGCCCACTTTACAGTCCCAGAAACTTCTCCAATTATTCCTTAGTTCCAAAGAATTTCACTGACTGCTTAATCTTTTTCCTCCTGGGATGCTGTTGAGGAACAAATATATTTCCCAGAAGCCTTAGCACATAGTGAGTCCCTCAAGGCACTCCGAATCCTAATCATGTTTACTATGCAGTGTTTGGAACTCAGTAAATATAATGACTAAGAAAACCATTTTGGCTATTACAATGTGATTTCAGATGATTCTTATCAAATTTTATCATGGTTTTATGAATAATTATGAGTAGTCCAATAAAAAGCCTCTATGTACTTCGTGTCCCACATAAAAATTAACACTGTGATAATCTACTGTTAGCATAAATCATATCCAGTTAGCATCTATGTTGACTGGAAATTCATCTTTTCCAAATCTTGAAGAATTCAGAAACACCAATACATTAATAGTATGTAGGAGGGATAAATATGTTGAGTAATTTAGGCATTTGTTACCTGAGAAATTTGAAATGAACAGAGCTATTCTCATTTAAAAATTGAGGTGAACAGACTTTGTCCACATGAAATTATACATACATAGATGGACATGAGAAGCGCTCTTCTTATAGCCATCCTATACGTACACACCTGTCATTCTCAGCACAAGCTTCCATCATAAAGGTGGGCTAATGTTCCAGGGCACTGCTGGAGTGAAGGCCACCGGGACCATGCTTCAAGCAATAGTAAAGAGAAAGGCAGAAAGTGCAATAGGGTATGTCCTAGCACTTTCTCCTTTTAAAGAGAGAACATTGTCCAGCAATGTTTGCTTTTAATTCATTGGCAAGGGAGTCTCACGTGTACAACTCAGAATAAAATCAGGTTTCTTCCATAGAGGCTCAAGAAATATGAAAGTTGTAAGAGCTAGCTGGTTGGCCCTAATATAGCCTAACCCCTCAAGAATCATGGTTAAAGAAATAGCTTCTTGGAGAATTTTCATAGTCAGTCATCCCAAAGACATAATTAAAAGGAACATTTGTCACTTGTTTCCCAGCATCCATTCTGCCTTTTCTCAACAACATCCCTGGTTTTCATTTGGGTATCCAGCCCTATCTCATTCTTAGTCCATGTGGTCCAGTGCAGGCCCATCCCTAGTTTTAGGGATGCAACATATTACCCAGGCTTAGGCCTGATCAGCCCACTGCTGGCCAAGTGGTGATTGGTTCATGAGGTAAGCACAGGACCTAAGCTAGTCCAATCAGAGTGAATCTCAAGACTTTTACTAGAATGTAAACCCAATGAAAGTAGGGAACTTCCTTCCTTGTCTTATTTGCACTGCTTCCACAGCATCTAAAACAATGTCTGGAACAAGTAGATACTTAATAAATATGACTGAATGCTAAATATCTGAAAATGGAGCTAAAAGTTGAAGGAAAAATTCAATTTTAATGACATTGTTTGAATCTCTGTACCTCAGCTAAATCTACCCCTGGGTCATTCAGTCAATAAATTTTCTTTGTTTGCTTATACCAGTTTGAGCTTGGATTTCTCTTACTTGCAACCAAAAGGCAATAGGGAAATAGGCAGGACAAGCAGTCTAATCCAGTAAGGGCTTGATAATTCATTAGGTTCAGAATATGTCAATCATTTAGCAAAAGAGATAAAAACAGACAGGCAATTTAATGAGTAGAACTTTGGAGCATGAAGAGATGGGGATTCATCCTCCAATGACATGTTTTGTTTTTTAAAAATCAGTGAGTCTTTTCAACAAATTGTGCTAGATATCCACATGCAAAAAATGAATCTAGACACAGACCTTTCTGCTTTCACAAAAATCAACTCAAAATGGATCATAGGCCTAAATGTAAAATGCAAAAGTATAAAACTCCTAGAAGGTAACATAGGAGAAAATCTAGATAAAACACCAAATCATGACCCATAAAAGAAAAATATTGATAAGTTGGACTTTATTAAAATTAAAAACTTCTGCCCTGCAAAAGATACTGTTAAGAGAACAAAAAGACAAGCCACAAACTGGGAGAAAATATTTGCAAAGACGTAACTGCAAATAAAGAACTTATATCCAAATTACGTAAAGAACACCTAAAACTCAACAGTGAGAAAAAACCCAATTTAAAAACGAGCAAAAGATCTAAACAGACACCTCCGCTAAATACCTTACCTCATCTGTAAATGTTCTTTGGCAGCTTCTTACAAAACTAAGTATATTCTTACCAAATGATCCAGCAATTGTGCTCCTTGGTATTTACCTGAATGGGTTGAACACTATGTCCACATGGAAACCTGCATACAGATGTTTGTAGCAGCTTTATTAATTATTACCAAAACTTGGAAGCAACAAGATGCCCTTTCAATAGGTATATGGATAAAAAAAATGTGGTATATCCAGATAATGGAATATTATTTGAAACAAATAAATAAAAATTAATGTTTAAATAATCAATGAGAATAAATTTTATAGTAATATTCCCCCTACCTTTATATACCTTTCAAATTTCTATAACAAAAAAATTTATACAGTGTACCTATCTAGAAATTCCATATCTAGGATTTTATCCTTATAGATATATGGAAACATTAATCAAAAATTTATGTCAAAGGACTATGTAGTGTTGTTAGGAACAGCAAAAGCCAGGGAACAATTAAATATCCATTACAAAAGAATTGGATAAGTAAATTGTGCTTCCTTTACATGTGGAATACTACAGGGCAGCTAAAAAAGCAGCAGCCTCTTTGTAGAATGTAAATAAGCTCCATGAGGAAAGGAATTGTTCTTTTTTGATTCACTAATATATCCCAAATAACTAGTATTGTGCCTAGCACATGAAGAGTGCTCAATAAATATTTGTTGAATAAATGAGTAGGGAATAATTGTTATACTTCTTTAAAGCAAGGAACAGGGACTTCCCTAGTGGCACAGTGGTTAAGAATCCGCCTGCCAATGCAGGAGACATGGGTTCAAGCTCTGGTCCGAGAAAATCCCACATGCCGCAGAGCAACTAGGCCCATGCGCCACAACTACTGAGTCTGAGCTCTAGAGCCCAAGAGCCACAACTACTAAACCTGCGTGCCACAACTACTGAAGTCCGTGCGAATAGAGCCCATGCTCCACAACAAGAGAAGCCACCACAATGAGAAGCCCAGGCACCGCAACAAAGAGTAGCCCCCGCTCACCGCAACGAGAGAATGCCCACACACAGCAACAAAGACCCAACGCAGCCAAAAAAAAAAAAAAAAAAAAAAATCCAATAAATAAATAAAGCAAGGAACAAAAAATGTGGGTATAGTGTGGCTTCATTTATGTAAATTAAAAAGATATAAATATATATGCATTAATATGTATTTTTTTACTCTACAAGGATACATATGAATCTGGTAACCAGGAAGAAGAAATGGAGACTGGTATTTAGGGAAAGGAAGAGGATTTAACCTCACTGTGGTCAACAAAAAAAATCAATAAGGAACTGAAGAATGCTTCAATAGAAAAATGGGCAAGATAGAATAGGCAACTCACAAAAGAAGAGAGAGAAATGATCAATACTCAAACTAATAATAGAAAGAATCCCAGTAAAAACAAATAATCGCTTTTACCTATCAAATTTATAGATTAAAAAGATCGTCAAAATGTAGAGTTAACAAGGGTAGAGGGAAACGGCACATTCGTTCACTGTTGATGACAGTATAAATTAGTATATCCTTTCTGGAGGGCAAATCAGCCTTCAACAATTTGTAACAAAATGTATAATAAAGTTAGATACCTTCCTTACCTTTAACCCAAGGTATCTAACTGCCAAGGATAAAAGAAATGCGAAAAGTTGTTTGCACAAAGAGATTCAAAGCAATGTAGATTATGGGAATTCCCTGCTGGTCTAATGGTTAGGACTCCATGTTCTCACTGCCAAAGGGTCTGGGTTTGATCCCTGGTCAGGGAACTAAAATCCCACAAACCATCCAGTGCGGCCAAAAAAAAAAGCAATGTAGATTATTTTATACACACATGGAAAATTTTTTGTTTACTAATAGAAGACTAGGTATAATGAACCCAATTCCACTGTTGGGTAGAGGTGTGTGGTTATTCCCCACACCACCAAGCAATTCTTGGACACCAGTTGGGTGTCCTAACAAGTCAACTCAGTTCTGAGGCTGTCTACCTGGAGATAGCATCAAATCCCACAGGTTGAGGGCCCAGTCCCACAAGACGGCCACCTCCCTGCCCCACTTCCCCTTCAGAAGTCAGTCGCAAGTCCAAGTTGTTACCTGTATATCTGATCAACTAGCTATAAATCAAAGGTTCCTCCAACCCCCTCCTTTGGCTCAATTAATTTGCTAGTGTGGCTCACAGAATTCAGAGGAACATTTTACTTACTAGATCACTGGTTTATTATAAAAGGATATAACTCAGAAACAGCCAGTTGGAAGAGATGCATAGAGCAAGGTATGGGGAAGGAGTGCACAGCTTTCATGTGCTCTCTAGACACACGACACTCCCCAGATCTCCAAATCACCAGCTTGGAAGCTCTCTGAAGCCATCTTTTTGGAATTTTTATGGAGACTTCAATTACATAGGTATGGTTTAAATCATTGGCCATTCATGATTAAACTCAATCTCCAGCCCTTCACCCCTCCAAGGAGGTCATGGGGATGGGACTGAAAGTTTCAACCCTCTAATCACAGGGTTGGTTCTCCTGGCAACCAGCCCCAATCCTTAGGTGGAGTTCAAAAGTCACCTCATTAATGTATAAAAAGACACCTTTGTTGTTCTGTCACTTAGGAAATTCCAAGGCTTTTAGGAGTTCTGTGCCAGTAACAGGGACGAAGACCAAATATATATTTCTTATTATTAATCACAGTAAGTAAATTTTAGTATGTATATTCAATGAAATATCATGCAGACATTTAAATTTGTTTATTTATATACTTCTAGATTTGGAAAGCTGTTCACAACATATTGTTGAGTAAAAGAAAACAGATTACAAAAGAAAACAACAAGAATTCCCATTAAAAAAATGAAAAGAAAAATATCTGAAACCTGCAGCAAATGTCATATTTGAAGGTTAAACATTAGAAGTACAATCATTAAGATTAGAAATAAGATAAAAGACAAGAATACCCAATTATCACGAGTAATACTCAATATTGTACTAGCTGTCCTGGTCATTGCCATATGAAAAGAAATGAAATAAACTGCATAAATGCAGGTTGCAAAGCAACAAAACTCATTATTTGTACAATATGACTGACAACCTAGAAAATGCAAAGAAATCACCAAAAAAATATTATTCAATAAATAGAGGAGTTTAATAAGGGGTGAGATATAAGATCAATGTATAAAAGTCAATTGCTGTGGTTTATGTCAAAGAGTGTTTTTCCTACGTTTTCCTCTAAGAGTTTTATAGTTTCTGGTCTTACAACTAGAGGAATCAGACTCCCTGACTTCAAACTACACTACAAAGCTACAGTAATCAAGACAGTATGGTACTGGAACAAAAACAGAAATGTAGATCAACGGTACAGGATAGAAGCCCAGAGATAAACCTACGCACATATGGTCACCTAATTTATGACAAAGGAGGCAAGAGCATACAATGGAGAAAAGACAGCCTCTTCAATAAATGGTGCTGGGAAAACTGGACAGCTACCTGTAAAAGAATGAAATTAGATCACTACCTAACACCATACACAAAAATAAACTCTAAATGCATTAAAGACCTAAATGATCCAGCAATCCCACTACTGGGCATATACCCTGAGAAAACCATAATTCAAAAGGACACATGTACCCCAATGTTCATTGCATCATTATTTACAATAGCCAGGACATAGAAACAACCTAAATGTCCAATCATAGATGAATGGATAAAGAAGATGTGGTACATATATACAATGGAATATTACTCAGCCATAAAAAGGAATGAAATTGGGTCATTTGTAGAGATATGGATGGACCTAGAGTCTGTCATACAGAGTGAAGTAAGCCAGAAAGAGAATAACAAATATCGTATATTAACACATATATATGGAATCTAGAAAAATGGTACAGATGAACCTATTTGTAGGGCAGGAATAGAAATGTAGATGTAGAGAATGGACATGTAGACAAAGTGGGGGAAGGAGAGGGTGGGACGAACTGGGAGATTAGGTTTGACATAAATACACTACTGTGTGTAAAATAGATAGCTAGTGGGAACCTGCTGTATAGCACAGGAAGTTCAGCTTGGTGCCCTCTACGACCTAGATGGGTGGGATGGGGAGGGTGAGAGGAAGGTCCAAGAGGGAGGGGATATGTGTATACATATAGCTGATTCACTTCATTGTACAGCAGAAACTAACACAACATTGTAAAGCAATTTTACACCAATAAAAATATAATAAACTCAAAAATAAAATAAAATAAAAGTCAATTGCTTTCTTTTATGAGCAATAACCCCTTAATATCCCCTATATATTATCAAGCAAAACCATAAAATACTTAAGCAGGAATATCCAAGATTGCCCATATGTGGTGAACAATCTAAGCCATCATTAAAGGACTAAAAGATGCCAATTCTTCTCCAACATTAATGTATAAATTCAATGTAATCCCAACCAGAATCCAAAGGAGTTTTACTTAATGGAAATTGACAAATTCTTAACTTCTTCTTTTTTTTTTTTAATATTCAAGCCTGCGAGATCTTCGTTGCAGCATGAGGGATCTTTTTTAGTTACGGCATGCAGGCTCTTAGTTGTGGCAGGAGGGATCTAGTTCCCTGGCCAGGGATCGAACCCGGGCCCTATGCATTGTGAGCAAAGAGTCTTAACCACTGGGCCACCAGGGAAGTCCCTGATTCTTAACTTTTTATGTGAAATACACACACACACACACACACACACACACACACACATACACACACACACACAAATAGCCAAGAAAATTTTGAAAAATGAAGATAAAATGAGGGAGACGACTGTGCTACCACAAATAGTTATGGCAATTAAACAATGTGTATATATAGTTTTAAACATCAGTATGATAAAATAAAAACAAAGTTAACACACAGACAACTGACTAGGAGAAAAAAGTTTCAACTTCCGGCTGATGAATGATTACTGATTGTATGTATATATGCGCACATGTTTAGTGATTTTATATATATATATAGTCACTATATATGTATTATGTTATGTATATATTCATTATATATGTAGTCATTATATATCTCTAGTATATATAAATTACTTATAAAAAGATAAACAACCTGTTAGAAAAATATGAATAGGTACTTAGAACTGAGGAAATTAAAATGGCCAATAAACATGAAACGAGAGGAACAAAGTCCTCTTTGGTTCAGATCAAACCAATAAGGTTCTATTGTTTTTTGTTCACTATCATGGCAAATTTTTAAAAGACCCATAATGTCAAATAGTATAGGAAAGCAGATGGATCGATACTGGCACAGTCATTTAAGATTGAGATTGTCAGTATCTACCAACTCTTGAGATTTCTAAACCAATTAACCCAACAATCATACTTGTATAAATACAATCTGTAGAAAAATTGGCAATGAATTTCATGTCCATCAGTAGCGTATGCTTGTTAAATTGCCCAGAATTCTAACAGCAATTTAAAATAAAGATGATTCTATTTTTATTAAAATTTTCTAAGACATATTCTCCAGTTACTATTGCTATAACAAACTCTCCCAAACTTAGTGAATTAAAACAACCACCAGGAATCAGACAGGGCACAGTGAGACTGCCTGGTCTCTGCTCCAGGAAGTCTGGAAGGAGCTGCAAGGACTCAACAGTTATTCACTGAGCTATTCATCTGTGGGGACGCTCAACTACAGCTCCTACAAGGGGCCTCTCCCTCTGCCTGAGCTTCTTCAGAAAATGATGATGGCCTCAGGATACTGCAATATTACATGGTGACTCAGGGCTCCAAAAGTAGATATTCCATCAAACGATGGAGAAACTGCGTTGCCTCTCCTGACCTAGCTTCATAAGCCAGTGTCACTTCTGCCAATTTCTACTGTCACAAGCCTGCCCAGATTCCAGGCGAAGGGACACAGACTCTATCTCTCAATGTCAAAGTCACATTGTAAGAGCATGAAAATACACAGAATATCATTTCAAAAGATGATAGCAAACTGTTAAGAACTGTTAGCTCTGAGGAGTGGGGTGAGATTATAGTAGTAGGAGATGGATGCGACCATTTGCTTTTCCTATAATGGGTTGAGACTTCACAATGAGTCCCCAGTTGAGATGTGTAAAGGACAAGAAATAGTGTGTCTGGAAAACTGCATGCAAATAAAATAGGGCATGAGACATGATTTGGTGCCAATCAAACTACCTCAGCTAAATTTCTAAAAAGCATGATCTGGTATCCAACCACTCAAATGTCAGCCACCATGGAGATGAGTGGAAAACATCAGAATGGATGTCCTGATACCTGAGCCAGGCAGTCTAATCTGTGGCTAGACTTAGGTTGGTAAAGAGGCTGGGACCCTAACAACTCATGAGCGTCTATGTTTTTTGGTTTGTTTTGTATCACTCTAGCTTTCTAGTAAAAAGTCCCTTTAAAAAGTACAGTTTGTTCTCAACTATAAAAACAGAAAAAAAGGATATTTTCTACTTATAAGGATCCTTTTAACCAAGTTCAACTCTAGATCTTGATTCAGATTATGGGTGGGGCTACAAGCAAGAATAAAGGAAGCCTGGTATCATAGTCGGCTTTTCTTACTGAATTTAACCATTTTCAACTGAAATTACTTTTTGTGTGTAGACTAAATCTTTAGTAGAAGTTTATTTTTAAAAAGTTCAGATTCATAACATTTTGTGGTGACTACCAAGACTTACTGTGAAAATACAGTAATCAAGACACTGAGGTAGTAGCCTAAGGATGACCTTACGTAATGGAATACAGAGCCCAGAAATAGTCCCACATAGTCAAATCAATAGTTATTTGAGGTGCTTCCCTGGTGGCACAGTGGTTGAGAGTCCGCCTGCCGATCCAGGGGACACGGGTTCGTGCCCCGGTCTGGGAAGATCCCACGTGCCGCGGAGCGGCTGGGCCTGTGAGCCATGGCCGCTGAGCCTGCGAGTCCGGAGCCTGTGCTCTGCAATGGGAGAGGCCACAACAGTGAGAGGCCCAAGTACCGCAAAAAAAAAAAAAAAAAAAAAAAAATAGTCATTTGATTTTTGACTGAAATGCCAAAGCAATCCAATAGGGACAGGAAAGTCTTCTCAATAAATGGGGGGGAAAACTGTTCATATATAGGCCGGGGGAGAACCCAATCCTTACCTCATAGCATATACAAAAATTAATTTGAGATGGATAACAGACATAGTAAAAGTTAAAACTATAAAGCTTCTAGTCTAGAAGAAAGCACAGGAGTATATTTTTGTGACCTAAAAGACAGGAAGAGTACATGGAAAGCAATAAAAGAAAACAGTGGATAAATTTATCTTCAAAATTTTAAAATCCTTCTCTTAAAGACATTGTTAAGAAAATGAATAGGCTATCCAGAAACTAGAAGAAAATTACTGCAAGGCATATATTGGGATAAAGGAGTAGCGTCTAGGATATTTTTAAGAATCGTACAACTCATTAATAAAAGACAAACCAAAACAGGACACTGAGACAAAAGTCAAGTGATGCTCAGCATAGGAAAACACCCAGACACTTGAAAAAATTACTCAATACCATTGCCACCCTCATATTTTACCCAAACTCCGTATACAATGAAAGAATCATTTAAATTTTTAAAAAATAACATTAATTGGCATATAAACATGCCCATTATAAAGAAAATCTGATACAAAAATAAATATTTCCTTCCATCCATTTACCTCATCCTAATTAACTCTTCAAAAAGTATGGGTAATAATAATTCACACACACACCAAGCTGAGTTACATATAATTATTTTTTTATTTCACAGCCTTTTAAAAGTATAAACCACAAAGTATTTTGAAAAACAGATATGAAGTATCATTTAGCAGCCACAATATTAAAAAAATAAAGTAACATAGAATGAATTACACAACAGAATAAAATAATCTCTGCTGACTTTGACTAGGAACACATAATGTTCACTAGGAATGTTAAATGACCAGCACTACCCCTTTCCCATCATCATTTATTACTAAAATCAATCACAGGATCTATTCCCAGGAGACCGTTCCACTTATACATACGTTCAATGTGTAAATGTCAAGTTAACATCTCGAATTTAGTTCCAAAATACCATGTTTCCTTTTCCTCTGAGAGACAAGTTCAATGGCAAGGTGGAACAGTGAAGACCATGGAACACCAAGCATGTGACTTACGTGGTGACTCTAACCACCCCCTTCCCCATACACACACCCAGCAAGTTCTAAAACACAGGAAAGAGAAAGGTATGTACTATGCTCTACAGCACAACAGACACTGGCCACATGTGGCTATTTACATTTAAATTATTTAAAAGTAAATAAAATTAAAATTTACCTCCTCAATCACAGTAGCCACATTTCAAGTGTTTGCCAACCACATGTGGCTAGTGGCTACCATATAAGACAGTTCAAATATAGAACATTTCTGTCATCACAGAAAGTTCTTTTGGACAGCCCTGGATGTGGGAAGTGTTTCTTCTCCCTTTGCTTAGCCAGGATGTAGGCTGCTTATGGAAGCAGCTCTGAGAAGCAATTCTTCCAGGATATTCCTAGATTGGTGGTGGAGTCACAGAATGAGTAAAGTAGCCTTTCTTCACATAGATTACCCTCCTCTGTGCATGAAAGAAATGATCCTTTTATGGGGATCAAATACACAACTAGATTCCACCAAAAATTTTTCAGGAAAATCAGAGAAGAGATAAATGAAGCAGATGTGGAAGTAGCAAGGTAGAACATTCCTTATCCCATTTCAAACCTCCATGAAGAGATGATGTCCTCCAAGACAGTGTGCAGCTTCCCAGCATCTTCCTCTAGAAAAGCCTGATAGGGGCAAGGGCTGAGAGAGAAGGGCAGTCCTGGTAAGTGTTTCATGAGAAAACCTAACACGTCTTCACTCTACTCACTCTCTCAGAGCACAGCAGTGTTGCTTGGAGTTGCCAGTTGTGAAGGAGCTACAGTTTTGATATGTTTCAAGCATTATGCTTCTTTACTACTGTATTTTGTATCCAGGGCACAGACTACAAGTTGTTCACCCAAGATCCACCATTATCTTCTTCCTTATCAAGAGAACTCAGATTTTTGTTGAAGGCAGTTATATGTCCAGCTACAAAAACTACCTTTCTCAGCCAATCTTAAGACATAGCAGGAGCCAATGACACAGTCTGGCCAATGAGATGTAAGCAAAAGTTGCTGGGCTGCCGAAAGCTCTTTAAACGGAAGTGGACTCAAACTGGCATGCTCTGTTTTCCCTTTGGGTTTCCTCCATCTTCTTGAGGGGAACTGTAACAACCATCTTGGAACCTACGGGAAAAGCCATGGGAACCTCAGGGGCCACCTTGATGCTGACATCTGTGAGCTGCTGAACCAACACCAGTACTAGCCGACCCTCAACCTCCTTGTTACATGAGAACAAAATGAAACCCCTACTTTGTTAATGCCGCTGTTCAGTCCAGTAATTTCAAGATAGCAATCCACCTTGATTCCCAATAAGAAAATTTTTATCTGAAAGTAAAAAATATCTTGCCTGAAGAATCCGTACATATTCAAGTTCAAGAAACTTCATAGAATCATATTAATAAAACAAAAGTATATCTTGAACCCACCAGTGCCTAAACAGACCAAAGGTGGGTGGAGGAAATAATCAGGATTACTGTGTAAAATAGCTGCTATTAAGGCAAATAAGAGGGGTTTTAGCTTAATCCATCAGGAAGTTTTTTTCTGAGTGTCTATTATGTTCTCAGTACTCTCTAAACACAGGTCTGCCCTTCTGCTTACTCAAGTTCTTATATGGTAAAATGCTAACTACTCAGGTAATTATTCAGATCATTATTTCATCTATAACTTTATTTTGTGTAGACAAAGTAAAAAATGGAGAATTGAGAATTGATTTCACTGATTCAAACAAACAAAAAATCAACATCAAAGATCTACAACTCAATGTTTAATTTTCCCTTTATGTGACACAGACAGCTGACAGTGACTTCCTAATGGTCCCAGAGTTTAAATTGTGGATTTAGCTTAAATAAGCACAAGTACCTCAGAGTAGCTATAAAAATAAAAACAGAGTACAGTATTCTGCAAGTACTTTCTATGTACTACATTAGTATTCTAAAAGTCTCTATATTAGTAGGTATGAATTAGAAAAAATAATCATTTCCCACTATCCAAAATGGTTTAACCATTTACAATGTTTAGAATTTTGGCCATTAAAAATTTTTAACTCTATTGCACTTATTTTGAAACTATAGACAAAATTGGAAACATGAAATGTCAAGCTAAAAATAGAATATTGCATATTTTTTACTCACCTAGTTCCCAAGTTTCCACCCCTGCAAGTGAACCAAAAACAAATCCTGGCACCTTGTCATTCCCAGAAAAGCCAGTGCATGGCACACCCTGGGTAAATTTTCTCTCTTATTCTGTGGAATCGCACCAGATGGCATCAGTCCTGCATCCACAGCTGTGCCTTAAAATTGAAGTTCAGACATAGGAATCTACTTTATTAGACATTTTAGATTTCACAGGTATGATTGTGATGTCATTCTCATTCAACTTAAAATGATTATCTTTCCAAGTAGAACTGCAGATTCATTGCACTTACAAGTTTGGAAATCAGTGAAACAATCGAGATTATCCTAATAAGATTTGAAGTCTTTTTAAACAGCTGAAATTTAGAAACAACAATGAAATAAGAACAGTTGAAACAGAATACTAATATTATGTAACAATCGAATTATGGCCCATTTCCATATAATGTAAGAAATTCAACTCAGTTTCTAATGTTGCTGAAGAGTCACTAAAAACCTTATATTGAAAATAAAACACAGCAATTTTCTATAATCAAGTTACACTTATATAATGAGCAATTATCTTAAATGTTCCTGACTTTTCAAAATGTTTTAATGCCTAGCTCATATGTACACTGTCTTCAAAAACAGACTTGGTGGAGTGATTGTCAGCACCAGGGTGTGGTGGATAGAGCAGCCAATGTGTACAAGCCTGGCACCTAGGCCACTGTGGGTGTCAGAGCGCTAGATTAAAAATGCATACAGGTAGCACAAAATTTGAGTTCAAAAGTAGTTCTAATGTGAGAGATCGATCTATGTTGGGTTCTTAAAAATGATGATTGAATAAATGAATGGAACAGGGCAGCTCATGTAGAGATGTCAAAGTTTCAAAAGCAAGATCTCTAACAAAGCAAGGGCAAAGCAGGAGGTCAACAGCAGCAAGTTCTTAGAGAACTTGTGAGAGTCCTTAATTCCCAGATTTTAGGGCCAAGTTCCAGGCAGAGACTGGGTAATAGGAATAAATATTCATTTTTGCCTGGATAAATGGGAACTTAGTAGTTAATGAATCAGATTCTGAGGTGGTTATAAAATGGCACGGGCCACAAGAGAAAAAGGCAACCACTCTTTTCGTAGGAAACTCAGTCAGTAGAACCAGCAAAGCGATTGGCTTAATACTGGGATGGCAGCAAACTACTCACCCTGAGTTCTCTATAGTCTCCTGTCTAGAAGAGTCAGGGGTGATTTAAACCTCTGGACACCAGTGGCACTGCTAGGAAGAATAAAGGATTATAAAATCAAGACAAGCAGGTGGTTAAAACAATTTGCATTCTGGTTATTTATAAAGTATGAAGGGATTGTTTTCCATCCTTGTAAACTATTATTGTTTATTAATTACTCCCACACTCATCTTCAAAGTCCATATTTACCATACAACTGTATAACTACATGTCACTGCAGAGGTGTCAACCAATTAGAGAACTACTGTGCAAAGTACAATTTAGAATCACTGCAGTGGATTCTGAGATTCAAACTGGGAATTCAAATCGAGTCTTATTATACCTCCAATAAAGAGAGGTGTGTGTATGTGTATATATATATATGTGTGTACATATGTGCCTATATACATATGTGTGTATATATGCACATATATGTATATACACATATATGCGTGTACATATGTATATACACATATGTATTTGAATTTGCTTATGACATTATATTTAAAATAAACCACTCACTTCATTAACAACAGTTCTATTCTAGGAAAGCAGGAAATTATCTGAATGTGTCAGGCCAAAACTTCCCCCATAAATATTCACACAGTGAGACCATTTCTTCTTCTCTCGAATTATTAAAATAATTGTCTTCCACTTCACTTTCATATTATCAACCTAGGCAACATTTATTGTTTCATTGTTTTTAGCCTTTCTACATGGTCTGTCTTTGTGCCTAAAATTAATAAATGTTTTCCGTGTTACAGTCACAACAGGGACAGCTTATCTTATCCTAAACATGACTGAACCCAAATCTTCCCTTACTGAAGACAAATTGTATCTGCATTACATATTTCAACTTCAAGAACCCCTGCACACTGTTCGCCAAAAGAGCATATTTATTAAAATTGCAATCACTTCTCACATCCCATTCTAATTATTATGATCCTCTACCTAGACACTGTATTAGGTTAGGAATCAGTTTGGCTCCTTGGTTCCAGTAGAAGCTCACTGGTTCTGAGTGGCAGAGAGCCCTTTATTTCACTGCACCCATTTCCTCCATCCTAAGCTCTCACTTTTTAAAGGCCCTGGGTCTTCAAAAGTTTACCCAGGGACAAAGTGAAACCAAGGGTGGTCCCTACTTACCGTCGCAGAAAACGTCCATCTCTGGTGTTTCCAGCCCGGTTACCCGGCTGTAACTGCATCCGCGGTCCTCCACACCCCAGCCCAGAGCAGCAGCTCGGCTCCAGAACTTGAGACGGCATAAACCGAGGAAAAAGCATCTGGAAGATGAAGTTATTTCCCAGACTAACATTGCCCCGAGCGTACTTAGGGCACACTGGTGAGCAGTTTACTCGTGCCCGTCAATCTTCCCGAAGATGTTCGAATCACGTAGGACAGCCTACATTCTTCCTGTCCTTTTCCCGTTGCCCTACAATGCTTAAACTGCCTCCTTTCTCCAGCCCTCCATGGCAACTCCAAGGACTCTCCCAATGGCTCCCACTCTAACGCTCACCCTCCTGCTGTTTCAGAATCTAAACCTACCGCTGCGGCAATCCGCAGGCTCCTACGGGGTTGGCGTCTAGAATAGGAGTAGGGATCAAGGGGAAGAGGAGATTCCCCATAAAAAAATGGGTCCCTGAGTCCTCGCTCCTTGGCACCGCCAGTTGAATCCCATTTAGCATCTCTGAAGCACAAAGATACTTAAAGCAGTGTTTGGAATACTTCGAGTGCGCCCTGTTTCTTCCTGCCTCCTGTCCCAAAGGTTAGGATGACATTCGATTTTGTTTGGAAGCGGCTGGACTGAATTATCTGAATAATTTAGTGTTGTACCCCTTGGGTACAAGATAAATTGTAGTTGGACTGGAAGAAGAGCTTGCAGGGTCTCAAAGCCATTCTGGCTCCAAAAGCTAAACTTCTCTCTTTTCTGCATCTTTCCCCGCCCCGGAAAAGCTTAGGGTCCCTCCCTAAGAGCACAGCACCAGCCCAGACCCCAGACACCCGCCGTCCCTGACATCCCCGCGCGCCGCGAACCCCTAGCCTCCCGGAGGAGCGGAGAAACTCGCCCCTTTGCCAACCCCTCCCACCTCCAAACGGACCTGCCAGCGAGGCAGCCGAGCCTGGCCCTCGAACCCGGGCGGCCAGAGAATCGAGGCCGAGACCCAGCTCGGTGCCCGAACAGCTCCATGCCCTCCTGCCAGTGTCCGCGCGGCGCCGGTCACACCCCCTGCTCGTGGGAGAAGCCCCAAGGCTCCCGGTGCAGCGAGAGGCGCCCGGGCTGGAGCGCCCCGGCAGTGCTGGCCACGGAGTTCTTCAGCTGCTTGATGACTACGAAGAGCAGGAGGAAAAGTAAGAAGAGCAGAAAGAAAAAGAGCGCCAGGTAGAGCAGAAAGTTGAGCTCCCACTCCATGCTGAAGGCGCCGGCTCTCAGGGGCCGTGCGCGCTCCGCACCCGTTGCCTCTGGCCTGCAAGACGCAGCCTGCCGCGTCCCACCTCCGGTCTCCCCGCGCCGGCGCTCGGGCGCCTCGCCTTGGGCAACGGCTCCGGGGTCCACCCTCGGCCTCCTCCAGCTCGGAGGAAACGCGCCAAGGAGCTGGGGTGATCCCGGCTCCCACCCTCCCCGTAGGCACGACAGCCTGTCTACGCTGAGATCCTCTCCTGAGCTCTTGGGAACGCGAGCTGATTTTTCTAGGCTCAGCCTCCTGGACGGTGTTAGGGCTGGTGTTCTGCTAATGATCTTAAGGTCTCCAGCCGCAGCATCCAGTGGGGTCTCTAGCCCCCTCCCTTCCTAATTAATTAGCTTCATTATTTTCCCTTGTTCAGGCTTTCCCAAAGGGCAGGCGATGCCATGGCCCAGAGACCCAAAAGTATCAAAGGGGACAGTGAAGGTGGGGTCTGAAGGGCTGTGGGATGACTTAAGGGCGCCTGAGTGAATGCCAGGTCAAGCTGCCTTGCTCTTCAGAGTTGCAGGTGCACTCAGTATAGAGTGCACATTTTTGTGGGTAACAATAGGAAAAAAAAATGTTAGAGAAGCATTAGATTTATTTAGAAAAGCATTAAAGAGAAAATGCATTTCCAGTTATATTGTACAAAGCCCGCCAATGTTGACTTAGAGTTCAATTTCTTTGGGGGAAAAGAGAAACAACACAACAATTTACTTAAAGTGCTCGCTTAAGCCCCTAACACCTCTCTGTAGTGGATTAAGATCACCCACAGCCCATATGGTGCAGCTCTGAAAGAAATCCAGTTGAACTCTTGCTGTGTAACAAATTACCCAAAAACTAAGTGGCTTAAAACAACATAAACATTGGTCACCTCTCAGTATCGGTGGGTCAATCCTTTGGGAGCACTTAGGTGGGTGATTTTGACTTGGGGTTTCTTATGCGGTTCAGTCAGGTGTTAGCCAAGGTGGCTGTCATCTGAAAGCTTGTCTGGAGCTGGAGAATCCACTTCCAAGGTGGCTCACTTACATGGGGGGCAAGTAGTGCTGGTTGTCGGTGGGAGGCCCCAGTTCCTTCCAATGTGGGCTTCTCCACAGGGCTGCTTGGGTGTTTGCTCAACCCTCTGCTGACTTCCCCCAGAGCACAAGAGCTGAGAGCACTTCCCCCAGTGATCCAAAAGAACAAGGCAGAAGCTGCAGTGCCATCTACGGCTGGCTTCAGAAGTCATATACCATCACTCCTGCAGTATCCTGCTGGCCACAAGGCCAGCCCTCTTCGATGCAGGGGTCCAAGGACATGAACACCAGGGGGTAAGGATCATTGGTGGCCATCTTGGGGTCTGACTATCAAAGCTGCTAACGCAATGGGTTATCATTGCCCACTCTGTGAGCCTCCAACTTTATTTCATTCTTTATTTGTGAAGATACAGGAGAGGCCCCTGGAATGAATTTGGGGAATAAGGCCTGACATACACATCCCAGATTATTTAATGCGCTGCTTATAATAAATGGCTCTCCCAGTGATGGCAGGGGGTTCAAAGAAGCAGGATGGTATGGAAAAAGCTGTGAACTGGAAGTCTCAAGGACCCAATTCTAGTCTCAGCTCCACGTGTCAGTGGTCACTTCAGCTCTCTGACTCTCCGTCCCCTCACCTGTAACACACCTTGCTTACCTTTTCCTTGGATTTGTTGTGAGGATCAAAAATGAGTGGGATGTTGAGTAAGAATGTGTTTTCCTAAGTAAATGCCAGGCACTATTATTATTCTTTTACTGAGGGCCCCCAGTGTTATAGACTGCTGTGCAAAATTCCCAGGTCCTAGGCCTCTCCACCAAACATCCTACTGTGTAAGGAATCTCTCAATCTCTCTCTCAATAACATTATTGATCCACCTCATGGGCAGTGGTATGCTGGAACTGGCTCAAAGTTTTTCTCTCAAAAATTCTGCAAGCCATTTGCTAAATACAGCTATGATTAAAAATTAAATCGTATAAACTTACAATTAAATTATGTTAACAAAGGTAATAAACACTCAAAACTCATCTCTTCCTCATTGTCTCACCACATTTTACTATCATCTATGCACTTGAGATTATTTACATCTGTTGTAGCTGTATGGCTGAAATGTTATACAGTAGTATGTTACTGTGTATTTCCAACTGTGCTCAGATGTCATGTAGTATCATGAAATTGGCCACAGTAGGGGTATTTGCCCTGTGGAAATGTACAAGTGCTACAAATCATGGCCAGAGAGCCAGTTGTTAAACACATACCAGCATATCACTGCTCACAGAGTTATTGAGGAAAATTTGAAGTCTTACACAAGTTAAAGCAGAGATCTGTGATTTTTCTGACTACCCAGGATCTACACACCTCCACTCTAGGCACCACATATTCCTACCGGTAGAATTTTCCATTGTATGTAATCTTGGCAAGAGGACAGATCCCAGTGACTGCTTTCCATTGCCACCTCCCGTTATGGAAACCAAGGGGGTCAGAGATATCTTTTAACCACTCCTGATACAGTGCAGGGAGGAGGGTGGGAAGAGCCATGCCAGATGCATCTGGGTGGCAGAGGAGCTCCCATGCCAGACCAGTCCCCGGAGTGATGAGCAAGCAGTCGCTCTTGCTGCTGCTTCCGTGGCATCCTTGACTCCTGCCCTTTTTCCAAACTGCCTCTTTTCTATTCTGTGAACTTCCCCTGGCTTTCCAGTAAATCTCCTTATTGCAGCAAAGCATGGTGGTTAACAGCAGCTTGCAGATGAGAATACTGCCTGATAGAGAAAGCATGACTTACTTTGCGTGTGTTAAGTGCTCGTAATCAACAAGGTGTTTGGTAGAAAAGGCATATGCCACTTGGCACATTGCCATCCAGATATCCAAGCCATTCAAGGATGGACACTGAAGCACAGAGAGGTTAAGTGACCTGCCCAAGACCACACAGCTAGCAAGTGGCAGCTTGCATTCTCAACCCTTATGATATATTACTTCACAGAGGAAAGTGCTCTTTTCTTATGCATGACTGTCAAATTAATGACATTTTTTTTTCTTTTGAGCATCAAACTTGAAAGAAACAAATTTCAAGAGACACATACCTTCTACTTATGTGCATCTCGGCTCCTTCCTTTGAAACCTTGAAGGTCAAAGCTTCAAATGAGACAGTGTATCCCTGCAGAACGCAGGAGAAAGAGGCCAAGAAATGAGGATTTTATGTCACCAAACTCAAACCCATTTCAGCCTGCCTAACCATAACTATTTAGATTATCCATTTATCTGAGCAGCTTAAATGGATTTATAAATATTAACTAATAAATCTTCATATTCACTCTAAATAGAGTTTGTATTTAAAATAATATTACTGCTACAAAAATAACTTATTACATTTATTAGATGCTCCCAATGCTTTTTGCCTCTGGTCATTTTTATATATCTCATAAGATGGTCTGAATTTCAGTTTATATTATCACAAATGACTCCATAGGAATAAGACACCACCTTTCTCAGCCTAAATATGCATACTACATGGAAATCCATGTGAAGAAAATCCAAGAATTTTAAAAGCCAGAAAGGACACTCGCTGTAGGTAAGAGTGTTACAGTTCCATTATCTAAAAAGAAAGCCGTGGTGCACACATTGGTAAGGTGGAGGGAGGCTGTGTCACTGCAGTCCTATACCACTGCCCATAGAGTGGACCCCACTTGTACTTTCACTTAACACAGAAAGCCTCATCCACCACTCAGAGGCAGACTTCCCACTCCTCAGTCCCCTTCTCACGAGTCTCAGAACACCTGCTCCTTGCCCCAGCATGTGGACATCCATGGTGTGTAGCAGGATAGGGCTCTCCTTCCCTTTGCCTGCTTTGTCCTCCCACCCTCACCTCTAAAACGGAGGGGGGTCTTTTATCATAACAAGCATCAAAGCTATCTATGGGAAGTGATTAATAGTAGCAGTAGAAGAGGTTGTCCTGTGAGTGTGCTTCTCTAAAGAGCCCAGAGCCCCAAGAAGACACTCAGGAAGGACTAAAAATCTGCCAAGATCCCAGGATGGAACCTACCTGTTGGGGGTACCTGCTAGTTGGAAGCAGCTTCCCCAACACAAGGGCAGGGATAAGAGTAGGAGACTAGAGAAAAAAGAGATTTCCAGGTACCTTCCTGAGGCTGATTCAATTTGGCCTGAAATGAATCCAAAAGAAATGAGAAAAAGATTTTGTACCATGCTCTGGCCTCAAAATGTGTTACTGACCATGATTAGTAACACTGGGTCCTTAAGTAACTGTATACCTTTCCAGATACTGTGGACCATACAAATTGGGTTACAGGTTTCTGCTTAGATGGGATGTCTCTTAAAGTACCCATGCATGTGCTGGGGATGAGGTCCATACTCTATGGAAGTTTCCCGGCCCTAAGAAGCTATGCTGTAGCTAGTCAGGGCTTGAATCAGTCCTAGTGATCCTGGCAACCCTTAATGGCTCCAAAATACCCATGTTCCTTTGACACCTCTTCTCCCTTGCTCCTGCTTCAAGTACAGATATAACACCACGTTCATTTCTAGGAGATAAAAACTGGGCTTCCTTGGAATTGCCTCTGATTTATATATTTTATCACCCCTAAAACCCTCAAGATCAGAATTAGAAAATCTATGAGAATGTTCACTACTGTAGGAGAGAAAAGTGAGTTGTTCTACCTCAGGGAGTCATCTAAAGTTAATCAACAGTTATTGTAACATTCCAACAATAGGGTTTGCTCTCCACACCCTCCCCTCTTTCCCCATCCCATCGCCAAAAGCCCCCTAACTTGGGCAGTTATGCAATGCTTAGAAAATGAGATATGCTTCAGGAAATAAGTAAAATGCATGTGATAAGCTGCTTAAATCTGATGAAACATTTAGAAATACCAGTGAGTCAGAAGGAGGGAAGGAAGGAAGGATGGAAGGGAAGGAAGGAACTCTAAGGAAGAAATCTATTTGAGGGGTATGTGGGAGATCATCCTATGTGGGTAGCCTTTGAAATCCAGAATTCGCCACTAAGAACAATTCTATGGAGACAACACAACCACTACCATAATTCTAGACGCTTTCCTTAGCTTCAAATGTCTTAAAACACAACAGAAGATACCCAAGTCTGTCCAATATTAAAAAAGAAAAATGTTAAGTGACAGATGTGGTAATGGCCAAACACTACTTCTTTAACTTAGACTCTTTCCAGTAAGTTGGCAGGAACATTGGAGAAAGTCGATGTGACTGTGGCTGACCCTAGACTTGATCAATATTATGCTATGTAGCAAAATAAAAAGTCTGAGCATAATAGAGATCAATACATCCTTTGTTCAGCACAACTTTAATAATGACAGTGGTGAAACTGTCACCACTAAAGGAAGGTCTGCAAAGCTTCTGTGCCAGCTGATAATGATCAGAGCTGTGGGCTTGCAGAAGCATGGACACACACACGAGGCTGAAACTGGACTGCCCCAAGAGAAAAAGGAATTAGAAAAAAGTAGAATTTTCTGTCACGCATGCTCCCTTAGTGAAATGACAACTTGTGAGCTCTAATGACACAACTAGGGCCTGCATTTCCAGATCTAGGGATCCAAGCTGTCCTCCACGCACACGCAGACACTGTAGTTCAGACTGGCAATGAACAGACTTGGGTCCCAGTTCAGTATACTTGACCCTATACTATACCGTACAGTGCTGTATTTCGAGTCCAATGGACTTGGACACATATCTTGGCTTCATTTCTTGCTAGATGGGGGACCTTGGACACCACTGGTTGCCTACCAAGCACCTCATCCCTCTTTCTTCCTTGTCAATAGAATTCTGACTCTAGTCAGGTATCTGCCTCTTTCCCATGTAACCCATTCAGCTTAAGGGGAAACTCTTTTGGGGAAGTGGGTCCCTGTTGATCTAAAAGTCATTTAGAGAATATGACAATTTTTTTTTTGTACAGGAGGGGGCATATGACCTAAATTGACATAATCTAATTGAAGAAGTGGATTATTAGTCAGTGTCCAAAAAAGAAAACAGAACCACTGTAGGTATTTAAAATAGGGAAATTTAATACCGGGAATTGGTTACAAGGCTATTGAATGGGTAGGAGGAGGAAAAGGAGAAGGTAAAGTAGCACAAGATTATAGCCCCATGGGCTAGAGGAGCAAAAGGGAAAGTAGAATTACATAGAGCACATGATCACTGTTGCCATAATTTACATCCAAGACTTCTCCTGGAAATTGCAAGCCTTCAATAGACTCCAGAATTCCAAAATATTGTATCAGACAGATTCTGCTAGTACAACTGTTGTCTAGGTGGGGAGACAGATTCCTACTGCTTTCTAATCCACCACCTTCCCAGAATCCTTCTCTTTTTATTTTTAATTGTGGTGAAAGATGAGAGTTACCATCTTAACCATTTAAGTGTACAGTCAGTGATATTAAATACACTCATAATGTTGTGCAACCATCTCCACCATCAATCTCTAGAACTTTTTCATCTTGCAAAATTAAAACTCTGTACCCATTAAAAAGTGACTCCCCATTTCCCTTTCCCCACAGCTCCTGGCAACCACCATTCTACTTTCTGACTCTCTGAAATTGACTCCTCTAGGTAACTTATGTAAGTGGAATCATACAGTATTTGTCCTTTTGTGACTGGCTTATTTCACTTACATAATTTCCTCAAGGTTCATCCCTACTACAACATGTGTCAGAATTTCCTTTCTTTGTAAACCTGAATAGTATTCTGTAATGGTTAATTTCATGTATTAACTTTACCAAGCCACAGGGTGTCCAGACGTCTGGTCAGACATTATTCTGGGTGTATCTGTGAAGATGTTTCCGATGAGATTCACATTTGAATCAGTACACTGAGAAAAGCAGGTGGCCCTCCCTCGTGTGGGTGGGACCAATCCAATCAGTTGGAAGACTGAAAAAAGGCTGACCCTCCCACAAGTAAGAGGCCGGAATGCCTTCAAGCTGGGACATCAGTTTTTTTCCCTGCCTTCAGCCTTGAACTGAAACTGGGTCTCCTTTGTCCTTGAGCTGCTGCTTTTCAAACTGGAACTACACCTTCAGCTCTTCTGGGTTTCCAGCTCACTGACTGCGGACATTGGAACTTCTCAGCCACCATAATTACATGAGCCAATTCATTATAACAAATTATCACATCTATCAAAAAAATTGTATGTATCTATATCTAGCTCAAAGTCCTATTTGTTCTGTTTCTCTGGAGATCCTTGACTAATACATATGCCATTGTATGTATGTACCACTCTTATAAATATGTTTTGTTTTGAGTAAAAAAAAGAGCTATATCATATTATCTAAAACATTTAAATAATCTACTTTGACTATAGGTTATAGGAAGGCATATACATATGCCTCCTGAAGAACTTTTTAGCCAACCCAATATTTCCTGAGGAGTTTAAATATTTTTAATGCAACAAGTCACACTGCCATTTAGTTTATGTGAAAAATATTTCTCCTCAGGGTTTTCTATATTTAGAGAGGCCAATTCCACAGTGGTTAAGGTATAGGCCTGGTATTATTGCCTCTGTGATATATCATATTAGCAGGTCCGTTGTCACAAATACGGGTTGGAATCTACAACAGAAACTCTTGGTGAGAGACTAATGCCCCCACTAGGAAATATACCTGGATATTCCTTTTGTAACCATCACCATAAACCAGCCAACAAATGACTGCTTAACCAAGCCTCCCTCTGGCTTTTGCACCAGCTGTGAATCAATCCAAGGAATCTTCTAACCCTCGCCATGGAAATCGTTACTTCAGACTGGAGGCTGCTGGCTTGGGACAGGCAAAGCCTCTGTATCGCTTCACTCATACATGCTTTCTTTTAACTTAAGGGATCTGAGTACCTAAACACCAAGATGATTGGCATCCTGGAGACAGCAACATTTAAAGCACCTTCTCAAGAATTCAGAAGTTATGGATTATAACTTCAGCAATATAGAGATCGTCCTATCATTCTCTATGACCTGTGAAACACTGTAAAAAGAGAATGTTCAGGGTGTGTGTGAATCTGGTGGTACTAGAATATTAATACCGTTATGAGGTTTTCTTTTGCTCTGCTGCAGATACCGTTGGTTGAGCTAAGTGACGCAGTTACCCGATAATGAAAACGAAGATTTGTGACATCTGATGAAAACGCATATTCCTGTCAGCTGTTGCACACCTGGCTCTTCTGTGTGCCCTTCCTAATCATGATCTCTTCATGTGGTGTGTGGCTGAGCTGGTGGGCTCTGATTGTCACTAGACACCACCAAGAATTTTACTTCTCCACCCACCCCAGCTGGTGGTTGAGCTGTTTCTCACCTATGAGGAGAGACGAATACACAACTCATTACACAAAACTCAGCACCTGCTACCAACATATTTTTTGGTTCTTCGTATTTTCATCTATCTTGTGT
The DNA here is from genome assembly GCF_005190385.1 of Monodon monoceros. Lineage (NCBI taxonomy): Eukaryota > Metazoa > Chordata > Mammalia > Artiodactyla > Monodontidae > Monodon > Monodon monoceros. Next base: position 117,559,528 of record NW_021703777.1, read on the forward strand.
ATTTCGTTGGATGAAAAATAAAGTCTGTTGCAAGAAGAAAACAGCCATTTATCGGTTTCATCGTTTGGCTGATGCTTTAGTCATACTTGCCAGTATGATTTTTCCTCCTCCTTTTCCACATTTCTTCAGCTTTTCTGTTGTTGTGGAAAGAACACTGGTGGGAAACAAAAGGCCTGGGTTCTAACCATCCCATGCTAGCATAGCCATGTAACATTGGGCATGTCTTTCACTTCTCTGTGCTTCTGCTTCCTAAATTAGGGGATTGAACATAATTATCTCCATGTCCCTTCTGGCTGCAAAATTCAAATGACTTATCATTTTTACTGCCAAAACCAGGGAGTGGTAGAAGAGTGAGATTATCTGGGTGAATTGCTCCCAGCTGCCACGATGATGGGGTAGGCTTGGAACCCAAAGCGCCTTCTTTCAGGAAAGCAGTTTCCTCTGGGAAGGGGCCTGTGACACATTAACAGAAGGGGTTAGTGAACCACTGCTCACCACCCGCATGACATTTTTCTTTTTAACTTTAAGGAAGCAGGGTTTTTCACATGTAACCAACATATCACTGGCTCCTGAAAGCAACCACTTTTTCACTATGTGCAAATCATGAAGCAGGACTCAGTACAACATGGATTCCTTCAAAAGAGAAAATCACGTTACAGAGCATCACTGAACAACATAGAACTTACTGAAGGAAGAATTTGGACCACAGAGCTAACAAATATGCACTGGACGTTTCTGTTGCTCCCAAAGGCCTGGCTGGCTCTTTGGGCAACTTAAGCTGTGCATTCCTTTTAACCCTTTCTTCCCCAAAGTTATTATTTTCCCTCCTTTGCTTTCTTTGTTAGGCAGGAACCCTGAGCGCCAACCTGAGCTAGCTTCTACCTGTAGGTTCATCAGATTCTCTTTTAAATGAAATTTCTGCCCACAGGAATTCTCCTATCAGTTGCCAAGAAGATATTTCCCCCTGAGTATTACACATAACTCTTTTTTTTTTAGGTTATTTAGATTTATTAAGTATTTGTTCACATTTTCTTTACATCAGAATATTATTAAGAGTTTTTTTACATTTTCAGTTGAAAGTGTAAAAAAGCCCAAAATTAAGATTCATCATATTTGTTTAACTTTTATCACTAGCAATTTGATTATTAGCAATTGTCCATTCCTGGATCTTCTCTAATTTTTTTTTTATTGGAGTTATAATTGCTTTACAGTGTTGTGTTAGTTTCTGCTGTAGAACAAAGTGAATCAGCTGTATGTATACATATGTCCCCATATCCCCTCCCTCTTGCGTCTCCCTCCCACCTGCCCCCATCCCACCCCTCTAGCTCATCACAGAACACCGAGCTGATCTCCCTGTGCTATACAGCAGCTTCCCACTAGTTATCTATTTTACACATGGTAGTGTATATATGTCCATGCTACTCTGTCAATTCATCCCATCCTCCCCTTCCCCTGCCCCATGTCCACAAGACCGTTCTCTACATCTGCGTCTCTTTTCCTGCCCTACAAATAGATTCATCAGTACCACTTTTCTCGCCATAAAAAGGAACGAAATTGGGTCACTTGTAGTGATGTGGGTGAACCTAGAGTCTGTTATACAGAGTGAAGTAAGTCAGAAAAAGAAAAACAAATATCGTATATTAACGCATATATATATGGAATCTAGAAAAATGGTACACATAACTCTTCAACCTCTCTGATCAAGCCCAAATCATTTCCAAATAAGAAAGAATGTGAGGGAAAGACTACTGTGTTAAGAAGACCTCCCAGGTAGGCTGCTGAGGACATGACTTCATGCTAATGCAATTGCAGGCACTGTTTTTTATTCTCTTTTAGATTAGAGTGAGTAAAACTCCATTGTACAGGCTTACAAATGAAGCTTTCTAAATCCCCAGCACCCTAAGAAAAAGGCTTTATTAGTTTTTATCTAATTTTGAACAAAAATTGAGCTCATCTTAAAGATTATTTAGTACTAAAGAGTACTGAGTGTTTTTGTTATCAAGCAGTTGCCAGTCCATTATTTTCTATTGTCTTTAACATCACCATAATCATTTTATGACAGTATTATAAAGCTAGTATATTTGGTGCGCTAGTTGGTATTCCTGCTTTTCTAGTGAGGTTTACTCTGCCACGGAAATAATGGGACAACATTTGCTCTCAACATCAGCACAAGCAGCGTATTAATTTAAAGGACAATTGTTTGCCCATCAAACTATTGATGATCATGTTTGTAAAACATTTCATGCATGATGGCAGTGTGTTTCTAAAACTAGTCTACACACTGTGATTTTTTTTTAAACACCATGAAATTAAATTGTGAAATAAGTCTTGCAAAGATGTCAAAATTTCACTCTCCAGTTACTGGAATATATAAGGGATAAAATAATCCTGTGTTTTGTAGGTGAACTATTGAATGAGAAACACTCTTTTTCCAAAGCTTTTCTAAAGGAAAGTAAAGGCACAAGCTGTTTAAACTTATTGCTGTAGATACAACTTTGTCAAAATGTAATACTAATCTGTATATCTAGCACGTTTTAAAAGCACATAGAATTGAGCGTTGCTTCATTGTAGAGTACGGTGATTAAGTCCCTGGGTTCTAGAGCCAGGCTGCTTGAATTAAGAAGTCTTCACTTCCCTGACCAGCATGTGACCTTAACTCTGTGACTTAACTGACTCATCTGTAAAATGGAGGTATAAAACCATATCCTCAACATTGGGTTGTGGTGAAAATTAAATGTATTAATACATATAAAGAGCTTAGAACATTGCCCGAACATGGTAAGTGCCCAATAAAAGTTAACTCTCATTCTCATTATTATTTCACAAGTCAGGATGTCAACACCGCAGTGATAGTGCCAATCTGTGATAACATAAACCATCTGTAGAATTCATTGCCTACCTCACTAATCACACCTACCACTCTCCAGATCATGTTTCTGCTATTACATTTATAGTTGTTTTCTTTTTTTATATACAGTGCCTTTTATTTTTTTACTTTTTTGAATTTTATTTTATTTTTTTATTTAGAAGGTTCTTATTAGTTATCCATTTTATACATATTAGTGTATATATGTCAATCCCAATCTCCCAATTCATCCCACCACCACCAGCCCCCCGCCACTTTCCCCCCTTGGTGTCCATACGTTTGTTCTCTACATCTGTGTCTCTATTTCTGCCCTGCAAACAGGTTCATCTGTACCATTTTTCTAGGTATAGTTTTTTTCTAATGTTTAAATTTTTGATACATCTAGAATTTAATTTTTGGTGAGGTGTGATTCTACCCTTATTTTTTTCCATATGACTACCCTGTTTTCCCCAAACCATTTGTTCAATGAATAACCCATTTTTCCTACTACATTTCTGTATCTATTCACTCTCCGACAACCTTAGACCAAATCTTCAAACTAGGTTTCAATTATGCCTGAGGGTACATGAAGACTTTCTAAAGGGCACATGAGCATGGTTAGCTTTATGCTTATGTACAGATCTTCAACTTTCACGTACTTTTTCCTAAAATCATTTGCCTATGAAGATGCCAGTCACCAAGGGTCTCTCTCTTTCTCTCCCTCTATTTTTTAAAAATAGACTATTTTTTAGAGCAGTTTCCGATACACAGAAAAACTGAGTAGAAAGTACTGTTCCATACACCCTCTACCTCTACACACGTGCAGCCTGCCCCACTATCAACATCCTCCACAAGAGTGCTACCTTTGTTTTTTTGGTTATTTATTTATTTATTTATTTGGTTGTGCTGGGTCTTAGCTGCGGCAGGCAGGATTCTTAGTTGTGGCATGTGAACTCTTAGTTGCAACATGTGGGATCTAGTTCCCTGACCAGGGATCGAACCCGGGCCCCCTGCATTGGGAGTGCAGAGTCTTCTCCACTGCGCCACCAGGGAAGTCCCAGAGTGCTACCTTTGTTACAACTGATGAATCTGCAGTGACATATTATCACCCAAAAGTCCATAGTTTACATTAAAGTTCACTCTTGGTGGTATACATTCTATGGATTTTGACCAAAGTATAATGACATGTATCCACCATTATAATATCATACAGAATAGTTTCACTGCCCTAAAAATCCTCTGTGCTCTGCCTGTCTATTCCTCTCTCTCCCACTTATTCCCTGGCAACCACTGATCTTTTTACTGTCTCCACAGTTTTGCCTTCTCCAGAATGTCATATAGTTGGAATCATACAGCATGTAGCCTTTTCAGATGGGCTTCTTTCACTTATCAATATGTCAAGGGTCTCTTCTCATACTCTTCTTTCCAAATTTCCTCCCATTTTAGCAAGAAAATCATATCTCTTACCTAGTCTTAATCTTAATACTGTACTTTGCCAAATGAATAATCCTTTAAACAATTCCTTTAATCAAGGCACCATAACATATCCTCCCCCATCCATCTCATTAAGAGATACATTTCCAATAAATTTTACTTTTTAGGTGACAAGAAACATACCCTCATCTGCTGAAAGGCTTCAGTGGCTCTGTCTCCCTGCCACATCAGGCAGCCTAGCAACGGGCCAGCTCAAAAATATGGTGAGGCAGCTTCTTGCTGATACCAGCCTCACTAAGCTCCAACTGCTACTCTTTTCTAAGAAAGTCATCCCACCTCTAGGAAGCCACTGTTGTTACATAGTTAAACAAGTGCTTCCTGTCTCTTCTCAATGCCCTAGGTTTACATAAGTGAGCTCCTAGGCCTAACCACCTCTCATGGCGGGAGGAGAACTTGGGAAATCCTGTGCGCTCTTCTGCTGACTCTTAGATGTAAGACTTTCCATTAAGCCTTGCCTTATGCCCTCTCTGTGTATGGTTTGGGGGTATTAGTGCCAACCAATATATAGTCATATAATAATTGTTTATCAGAATTCATAATTTATGACGTTCTAATCAAATGCATATTACTGGTATATATAATACGTCAACCCAAAAGAAATTGTTTTACACATATGTTCATAGGATATATATTTGAGGTGAAGAAGCATGACAAGAATGCCAATAAAGATGTTCGACATAAAAGCCTATTACATTAGGATAAAAATCTACGGGAGAAGTGGAACAGAAATGGAAGTTGGAGAAAAAGAGACAATATGAAATTTCTAACAGAGAGGAGCTTGTTTATTAGTGTTTTGAATGGCTGGCAATGGGTTCAAATCACTGTGGTGCTTTTATTTCCACTGAAGAGTGATAGCTTTATTTTAAAATATAGATATTTGCAGCATGCCATAAACAACATCCTTCACTACCACTTAAATTTATAATGAAAAATTTTAATATCAATTTAAAATGTTTTAGGGGAATAGAGTTTTTCAAGAGGCTTTCAGGGGGACTGTAATCAAAAATATCCTAGGGCTTACCTGGTGGCGCAGTGGTTGAGAGTCTGCCTACCGATGCAGGGGACGCGGATTCATGCCGGGAAGATCCCACATGCCGCGGAGCGGCTGGGCCCGTGAGCCATGGCCGCTGAGCCTGTGCGTCCGGAGCCTGTGTGGAAAAAAAAGAAACCTAGACTGCTTATTTTCTTACATCCCGACCCCGTCCTCCTCCATCCTCACACTCAGTTGGGATTATTCAGGTGCTTCAAGGGGTGTGCGTGTGTGCATGTGTGTTTAGGGGTGCCAGGTACAAAGGTTCTGTAATTTGAGCCCAACTATCCTAAGAGTTGCTCAGTAAATGTTTCTTGAGATCAACTGAATTGAAAATAAGATATTAATAATTTAAAACAAAGGCAAAATAGGATACAAAGATAAGATCCTTTCTCTGTCTCTGCTTTCATAAATTTGCTGTGATAGTGGATTACAGGTGGTCTGCACTCCAGAGAACACAGTCCTTGGCTTTATCCTGCCAAATATTCTTTTCTTTTCTAATCAGTAACTTTTATGAAGGCTTAGAACCTTGCTGCTTGAAGTGTTTTCTGTGGATCAGCAGTGTTGGCATCACCTGGGAGCTTTTTAGAAATTAAGACACCCAGGCCTGACTCCAGGCTTTTGAATCAGAAGCAGCAGTTTAACAATATCACCAGGTGATTCTTACGCACATTAAAGTTTGAGAAACACTAGACTGGCAGCCCGCAGTCGTCTAGTTAACTCATGGGTGACAGCCACACCTAGTGAGGCTCCAGTTCTAAATGTACCTCAATGTATTCTTGGCTGTTCCATGACTACCATCATCATTAACCATACTAATGATATATATCGATAAGCCAATTAACAGGGCACTTCTGCATACATTATCTAATTTGATCCCAACTACATTCTTCAATTTAGAACAAAGTACTTTCTGCAAAGTGCACAAATTTAATTCCAACAACGTGAAGAGACAAGTAGAGTTTCCTGAATTGTTTTCAAAGATGAACACACTCTTAAGTCCAGAGAGTCATTTGGAATTATTTTCAGATTTAATAATGTCAATACTCTTCACTCAAATATATTTTGTTGTTATATTCCAGAAAATTTTAGGAAAAAAACATAATAAAGTAGTGATTTAGAGTGGGTTGGCTTTACTATTATATCATAAAAATCTAGGTCTGGTAAGCTGGGACGAAGTGAGAGAGTGGCATGGACATATATACACTACCAAATGTAAAACAGATAGCTAGTGGGAAGCAGCCGCATAGCACAGGGAGATCAGCTCGGTGCTTTGTGACCACCTAGAGGGGTGGGATAGGGAGGGTGGGAGGGAGATATGGGGATGTATGTATATGTATAGCTGATTCACTTTGTTATACAGCAGAAACTAACACACCATCATAAAGCAATTATACTCCAATAAAGATGTTAAAAAAAAATCTAGGTCTGGAAAGCATGTTAATAAAACTATGTTGAGAGAGGTCAAACAGCTTGTCCAAGAGAGATTCACAATCAAAAACACCTAAGAGGCAACTAATAAATCAACAAAAGGATTTTAAAGGTCTAATTGCACATGTACTGTCTCAGGTACTAAGTAAAGAAATAAAAACACTTGGTATTAACACTATATATCTGTATCATCCACACTTCAACCCTTATGCATTAGATAGGATACCAAATCATAAAACATTCACCACCACCTTTAAGGAATTTTTATCTTCTGCATAAGAAGAGACTAAATTCAGAGATTAAAAAAAAGTAGAAAACAATCACAGGGCAGAATATGGAAAAGAGCTTTATAATTTAATATTGTATGTATCAAAGTGATATAAACAAGCAGACTGAGGTGGGATTAGTAAGATAAAATGGTGATCAACATTTATTTCAAGGTTTTCTAGTTGATTTCTTTTGGACCCATTGCTTGTTATTAGGCTGCCAAGAAGGAAGGTCTGCAGGTGGGTGGGATGAACAAAAAGGCAGAAGGATCAAACATGCACCAAGGAGTGGTGGGAAATGAGCCCTGGGGAAGATGTCTGCAGAGACAGGAGGCAGTTCTACGTGGAAGGTCAAGATCTGTATTAAGTGCACCACAGATAAGAAATCAATAGACCAAATACTAATATTTCATTCCTCCTACCAGGAGGTCACTCACTCATATTTAGACATGTTATTTTCAAGGGGTTATATCTGGTAAATTGGACTCCTTAGTCTGCTTTGGCAAGCCTGGTGGATTCCTGGGGTTCTAACATTGTGTCTCCTTGTAACGCAAGAAGCCCTCTTCTGGGCCAGAAATCACAAAAGAGCCTTGCACTTCTAATGGGTTACTCCTTGTGTCAAGACTGCGCTGTCATAGACATGCTAGGAGCCCTGTACATGTCTCTAAACTTCTTGTGTGGAGTCAGAGTGAGTCCATGAACAAAACCCATCTTGGCTTCATTGGAAGTTCATCACTGAGTATCAGGTCCTCACACACAACAACCTTACCTTATATATGTAACTCACTTAACACAGATTGTGACCCCTCACCTCCCCACAGACACACATAAAATAGCCACTAACATGCCACATCTCTGAAGGCATCTTCTCCATTGCTTAGTTCCCACCCCTCCTTGGAAACTGGCTTGTGTTCTTTCCTCTGCCTCTTTGTTCTAACCACCCACCCACAGTCGTCCTCTTCTGGCAGCTCGAAAGGACCTGGCACTCTTGATGTAACTACCGACGGCACTCTGCTTCACCAGATCGGGTTCTGACACCATGCTCTGCTGCCAAGGGCCCTGCCTCCCTCCAGCTGTTCCCCTATTTTTTCCTCAGCAGTGTGACGCCCACAGGAAGGAGTGGGGGAGAACTCAACCCGCAGCAGCCCTGCTTCTATTCCTGGGCTCTGCTGAAAGCTCTTAAGTACCCGACACAACTATGAGTTACTGAGCATAGGGCTTTTACAGAGTTTGGGCTAATCAAATGAGCACAGTTTGCTTTGTACTTTGGGACAGAATGAATCTTGTTAATTGGTGTCACAGAGTCTTGAGCCAAAATAGACATCATAGCCTGAGGGGAGTGGTCACAGTGTGGAGCCACCTACTTTCGGTCCACAGGACTGCTTTTTAAGAGTTCAGGTGCTTCCATGTCCTGGCTATTGTACATAGGGCTGCAACGAACATTTTGGTACATGACTCTGTTGTACAGAGTGAAGTAAGTCAGAAGAGAAAAACAAATACCGTATGCTAACACATATATATGGAATCTAAAAAAAAAAAAAAAATGGTCACGAAGAACTTAGGGGCAAGACGGAAATAAAGACACAGACCTACTAGAGAATGCACTTGAGGACATGGGGAGGGGCAAGGGTAAGCTGGGACAAAGTGAGAGAGTGGCATGGACATATATACACTAGCAAACGTAAAATAGCTAGCTAGTGGGAAGTAGCCGCATAGCACAGGGAGATCAGCTAGGTGCTTTGTGACCACCTAGAGGGGTGGGATAGGGAGGGTGGGAGGGAAGGAGATGCAAGAGGGAAGAGATCTGGGGATATATGTATATGTATAACTGATTCACTTTGTTATAAAGCAGAAACTAACACACCATTGTAAAGCAATTATACTCCAGTAAAGATGCTAAAAAAATAATAATAAAGAAACTTTAGAAAAAAAAAAAAAAGAGTTCAGGTGGATGTGAGCTAGACACTGGAGCCTGCCCAGGCAGAAGTTGTTACTCAGACCTTGTACTTGTCCCTGCCTTTATCTATGGCACACACACAGCATCTGTCAAATTAGGGGGAAAATATCCCACCACTCTAACACGTTCACAGGCTTAAGTCTTTATATAATTCTTTCCAGTGCTTATTGCTATGGATTTATTTTCACACAAAGTTAATCAACTAGCTTGTAGTTCCTTCAGGGTAAAGTTGAAAGTATTGCCATTTAAAACCACTTCATGAAAATATACACCAATCCCATTCTCTGTGAAAAGCAGAGTTTCAAACTGCCTTCTCAAAACCTGATTACCAAAATATTGACTAATCTCTTGTAGAAAAATAGAATGCACTGAGGAGCTTGTGAAATACATTTTGAATGGCTAAATATGCTGTGGGGCTTTTCGAATTCTGTAAAATTTCCCAATTCTGAACAAATTTCTTTATGCATCTTAAAGCAATAGCCTGGCTGAATGGTGCTTGGTGCTTTGCATCACCTCAACTGGCTCTGGTATCCTCCATATTATTGTTTATGATGAAAATACCATCTGTCCTTGAGAAGGCTTTGAAACTATTTTGAAGGAGGGTAGTTTCATTGAAATTTTACTTAATTTATACAATATTGGCAAAGGTTCTGGAAAATACTCTTAACAGTTGCCTCATAACAAGGACATAAAGCTATTTAAAATAAAAGGACATTTTCTAATTTAAAGAATATATTTGTTTATTAAGTCTATCATAATCATGTTGGTGGTACTTTTACGCAAAATATGGTTAATAATCTATCTTGTTAGACATAGTGAACACTCACACTACCAAAGAGGAGAAAGCCTCAGATTAATAGATGTCTGACTTTTGGCAAGTTACCTTATTTATCTAAGCATCAAAATCCTCATCTACTTAACGTAGTTGGGAAATTCAAGGCATGGAGTTGCTTTGAACAGTGCCTGGAGCACAGTGGGAATGCAAAGGTAACTGAAGATTACTTTTCCCAGGCAGCACAATGGCTGCCAGTAAATATGCTTCCACCTCCATCCTATTCTTGCTCTTCTCTCATTTATATAGCATTTACTAAGTACCTGCCATGTCTCAGGCTTAGGTGCTAAGGATAGAAAAGTGAACGACACAGACCCTTCAGATGGAGCTGAGTAAGAGACACAGCCAGATAAACAGACCACTTTAAATGTATGCCTTGGAGGAGACCTTCAAGATGGCTGGGGAGTGAGACGTGGAGATCGCCTTCCTCCCCACAAATACATCAGAAATACATCTACATGTGGAACAACTCCTACAGAACACCTACTGAACGCTGGCAGAAGACCTCAGACCTCCCAAAAGGCAAGAAAGTCCCCACGTACCTGGGTAGGGCAAAAGAAAAAAGAATAAACAGAGACAAAAGGATAGGGACGGGACCTGCACCTCTGGGAGGAGGAAAAGTTTCCACACACTAGGAAGCCCCTTCACTGGCAGAGACAGGGGTGGCGGAGGGGGGGAGCTTCGGAGCCACGGAGGAGAGCACAGCAACAGTGGTGCGGAGGGCAAAGCGGAGAGATTCCCACACAGAGGATCGGTGCCGACCAGCGCTCACCAGCCCGAGAGGCTTGTCTGCTCACCCGCCGGGTCGGGCGGGGGTTGGGAGCTGAGGCTCGGGCTTCGGTCGGATCCCAGGGAGAGGACTGGGGTTGGCGGCATGAACACAGCCTGAAGGGGGCTAGTGCGCCACAGCTAGCCGGGAGGGAGTCCGGGGAAAAGTCTGGAGCTGCCGAAGAGGCAAGAGACCATCGTTTCAGGGTGCACGAGGAGAGGGGATTCAGAACACCGCCTAAACGAGCTCCAGAGACGGGCGCGAGTCGCGGCTATCAGCGCGGACCCCAGAGACGGGCATGAGATGCTAAGCCTGCTGCTGCCACCACTAAGAAGCCTGTGTGCGAGCACAGGTCACTCTCCACACCTCACCTCCCGGGAGCCTGGGCAGCCCGCCACTGCCAGGGTCCCGTGATCCAGGGACAACTTCCCCGGGAGAACACACGGCATGCCTCAGGCTGGTGCAACGTCATGCCAGCCTCTGACGCCTCAGGCTCGCCCCGCATCCGTGCCCCTCCCTCCCCCCGGCCTGAGTGAGCCAGAGCCCCCGAATCAGCTGCTCCTTTAACCCCATCCTGTCTGAGTGGGAACAGATGATCTCAGGTGACCTACACACAGAGGCGGGTCCAGATCCAAAACTGAACCCCAGGAGCTGTGCGAACAAAGAAGAGAAAGGGAAATCTCTCCCAGCAGCCTCAGGAGCAGCGGATTAAAGCTCCACAATCAACTTGATGTACGCTGCATCTGTGGAATACATGAATAGACAACGAATCATCCCAAAATTGAGGCGGTGGACTTTGGGAGCAACGAGATATATATATATATATTTTTTTTTTCCCTTTTTCTCTTTTTCTGAGTGTGTATGTGTATGCTTCTTTGTGCGATTTTGTCTGTATAGCTTTGCTTTCACCATTTGTCCTAGCATTCTGTTTTTTCTCTTTTTCTTTTTACTATAGTTTTTAGTGCTTGTTATCATTGGCAGATTTGTTTTTTGGTTTGGTTGCTCTCTTCTTTCTTTTTCTTTTTTATATTACTTTTTAATTTTTAATAATTATTTTTTATTTTAATAACTTTATTTTATTTTTCTTTCTTTCTTTTTTTCTCCCTTTTCTTCTCAGCCGTGTGGATGACAGGGTCTTGGTGCTCTGGCTGGGTGTCAGGCCTGTGCCTCTGAGGTGGGAGAGCCGAGTTCAGGACATTGGTCCACCAGCGACCTCCCGGCTCCATGTAATATTAAATGGCGAAAGCTCTCCCAGAGATCTCCATCTCAATGCTAAGACCCAGCTCCACTCAATGACCAGCAAGCTACAGTGCTGGAAACCCTATGCCAAAAAACTAGCAAGACAGGAACACAACCACACCCCATAGCAGACACACTGCCTAAAATCATAATAAGGTCACAGACATCCCAAAACACACCACTGGACGTGGTCCTGCCCACCAGAAAGACAAGATGCTGCCTCGTCCTCCAGAACACAGTCACCAGTCCCCTCGACCAGGAAGCCTACATAGCCCACTGAAACAACCTTAGGCACTGGGTGCAGGCACCAAAAACAACGGGAATTACGAACCTGCAGGCTGTGAAAAGGAGACCCCAAACACAGTAAGTTAAGCAAAATGAGAAGACAGAGAAACACACAGCAGATGAAGGAGCAAGGTAAAAACCCACCAGACCAAACAAATGAAGAGGAAATAGGCAGTCTACCTGAAAAAGAATTCAGAGTAATGATAGTATAGATGATCCAAAATTTTGGAAATACATTGGAGAAAATACAAGAAACGTTTAACAAGGACCTAGAAGAACTAAAGAGCAAACAAACAATGATGACGAACACAATAAATGAGATTAAAAATTCTCTAGAAGGAATCAATAGCAGAATAACTGAGGCAGAAGAACAGATAAGTGACCTGGAAGATAAAATAGTGGAAATAACTATCGCAGAGCAGAATAAAGAAAAAAGGATGAAAAGAATTGAGGACAGTCTCAGAGACCTCTGGGACAACATTAAATGCAACAGCATTCAAATTATTGGGGTCCCATTAGAAGAAGAGAAAAAGAAAGGGACTGAGAAAATATTTGAAGAGATTATAGTTGAAAACTTCCCTAATATGGGAAAGGAAATAGTTAATCAAGTCCTGGAAACACAGAGACCCATACAAGATAAATCCAAGGAGAAACACGCCAAGACACATATTAATCAAACTATCAAAAATTAAATACAAAGGGACTTCCCTGGTGGCACAGTGGTTAAGAATCCACCTGCCAATGCAGGAGACATGGTTTCGAGCCCTGGTACAGGAAGATCCCACATGCTGTGGAGCAACAAAGCCTGTGTGCCACAACTACTGAGCCTGCGCTCTAGAGCCCATGAGCCACAATTACTGAGCCTGGTGCCACAACTACTGAAGCCTGTGTGCCTAGAGGCTGTGCTTCGCAACAAGAGAAGCCACCGCAATGAGAAGCCTGCACACCACAATGAAGAGTATCCCCCGCCCCCTGCTTGCCGCAACTAGAGAAAGCCCATGTGCAGCAACAAACACCCACTGCAGCCAAATAATAATAATAATAATTAATTAATTAATACAAAATTAAATACAAAGGAAAAATATTAAAAGCAACAAGGGAAAAACAACAAATAACATACAAGGGACTCCCCACAAGGTTAACAGCTGATCTTTCAGCAGAAACTCTGCAAGCCAGAAGGGACTGACAGGACATATTTAAAGTGATGAAAGGGAAAAACCTACAACCAAGATTACTCTACCCAGCAAGGATCTCATTCAGATTCGATGGAGAAATTAAAACCTTTACAGACAAACAAAACCTAAGAGAATTCAGCACCACCAAACCACCTTTATAAGAAATGCTCAAGGAAATTCTCTAGGCAGGAAACACAAGGGAAGGAAAACACCTACAACAAGAAACCCCAAAACAATTAAGAAAATGGTAATAGGAACATACATGTCGA